>NC_056734.1:936316154-936491030 GCF_019279795.1 Protopterus annectens
CATTGAGGACTCCCAGTCTTGGCTATCCCTGCCAGGACAGATTTCTACCTCCTCTAGATCTGAGCTACCATCAGTCTCATCCCCAGGACAGAGAGCACAAAAGTCCCAGGTGACTCACAGTTTAGTGGTCTCCACTTCAGATACTTCCTCAGATCATCCCCCTGAGGAAGTCCCTGTGAAGAAGAAGTGCAAGAGGAAGCACCTGGACTCCCTGGAAGAGTCTTTCACAGAAGATACCGATTGTGATGAAGGGGAAGGTTCCCCCAGGTCACCCCTTATGATGTTTCCTTCGGGGACATCCTGGAAATCCTGAAACAGAGGGGTGTCTCGTCCTCCATTCAGCCTTCCTCAGAGGAATCAGTATAGCTGGAGGCTTTTCATGCCCAACCCTCCACTTCTTGGATCTCTCTGCCTGCTGACGATCACATTAAACTGATCACTCAGTGGATGTGGAAGATGTGAACTCCATAGAGTCAATCCCCGAGAGACCAGACCAGATATTATCTGCTCCTAAAGATGAACCACATTGATCTAAAGGGATTCACTTCAACACCATGGTGATAGCGGATGCTACCAAAACAGAACTCGCTGAAGAGAGCCTGACTATCCATCCTACTAACAAGGAATCTAGGATGTTGGATAGATTTGAGAAGAGTGTTTATGCTTCAATGACCTTCACTCTAAGGTTCTTGAATTATATGGCACACTTTAGCAGATTACAGAGAGATTTGATTAAAGAACTTTCAAATACTCTCTCAGGAGCAGTGGCTGAAGAGGTCCGTGACAAAGTTTCCTCACAGCTTGCAACCCTAAATGCTATCTCCAATTCGTCCATGAGGCTCATTGCTCATGCAGCTGAAGGAATGACCAGAGCAGCGGGTTCAGGCATAGCCATCAGAAGGCACTCTTGGATGCACTTGTCTGACTTTACGGAGCCATTCAAAGCATCATTTGTCAATGCCCCTTTTGATGGATCCACCCTTTTTGGCTCAAAGGTTAAGGACACTCTAGCCAGATGTGAGAAAGATGGTAAGACCCTATCTGCTGTAGGCATATTTCTCCACTCCTCAGAGGCCTTATTTTAGGAACCAAAGAAGTGGGAGTCTATGCTTTAAAAAATCCAAAGGGCCTTTCCAAGACTCATGAGGTAAAGACTTTCCCCGGGGCAGAGGGGGAAGCAATGAAAGATGCCACCCTAGGGGCAGAAATGGACTGCAGAATCAGGGGTCCAGAGAATCCCTCTCTGGAACTTTCTATCACCATCCCTGAATGGATACTTGATTGCCCTCCTCTGGAGCCAGCCAGGGAGCGATTATCCCTACACCTGCCTGCCTGACAATTAATAACTTTGGACAAATGGGTGCAGGGAATAATATCCACCCAATCAAAGGGAAGCAGCAGTATTAGAAATTCAAAAACTGCTTGGAAAAAGAGTCATCCAAAAAGTCCCACCAGACCAAACAGGATCCGGGGTTTACTCAAGTTTGTTTTTAGTGCCCAAAAAACAGGGGACTGGAGACCTATTTTTGAAACGTAGCCACTTCAACAAGGCAGCACAGCAAACCAAATTCTGGATGGTTTTGGTACAATTCATACTTCCTTTTTTGGAAAAGGGCAACTGGATGTGCTCTACAGACCTCTAATATGCTTATTACCAGATAAAAATGGAAAAAAAGCTTAAGGCGATTTCTATGCTTCTGAATAGAAGCCAGTCATTTCAAGTTCAGAGCACTGTCCTTTGATCTCACCACAACCCCCAGTGTGTTCACCAAATGTATGGCAGTGTTTGCAGCTCACCTCAGACTGCAAGATTTTCAAGTCTTTCCTTATCTCGATGACTGGCTCCTCACTGCTACTACCAGGCATCTTTTTTAGAACAGACAAGAGATTACACCATTGATATTTGTATGTCTCTAGGCATAGCAATAAATTTTGAAGAGTCCAACTTTCAGCCTTCTCAGAAACAGGATTTCATTGGTGCTCATTTAGATACTGCCTCAGGGATTGCTTCTCTGCCTCCAGGAAGATTACAAAGCATCAGAGTCCAAGTCAGACAAATTCTCCAGAACAACAAGGTTCCATTGAAACTTGTCCTTCAAACCTTAGGCTCTATGGCTGCTTCAGTCACTCTGGTCCCTCTAGCAAGGTTTCATATGTGAATACTGCAGTGGTTACTAGCAACCCAATGGTCTCTGATGCATCAACCAATGTCTCACCTTATCTTCATTACCAACCATTTCAAACAGGATCTCAAATGGCGACTTCATCCCGACGAGATTCTCTTGGGCCGGCCATTCATCCTTCCTCAGCTCCAAGCCATAGTGGCCACGGATGCTTCCCAGATAGAGTGGGGGGCATTATCTTGGAAAGACAGTCCAAGGCACATGGTCCCAACAGGAGGCCAATTTGCACATCAATGTTCTGGAAATGAGGACAGTGCTGTTAGTGTTGCAAACATTCCACGATGCTCTTCCTCTCAGAACAGTAGCAATTCAGACAGACAACATGTTGGTAGTCTGGTATATAAACAAACAAGGGGAACCAAATGTTACCCACTATGTTGGGAAGCACTCAGAGTTTGGCAATGGGTGATTTCTTCCAACCACTTTCTGGTAGCAATGCACATTCTCGGAAGTTCCAACGTGATATCAGACAAATTGAGCTGGACTATCCTAAATGCCTCATGAGTGGGTCTCTCAATCCTGTAGTGGCAAACAAGATTTTTCGCCATTGGGGCCAGCCTTGCTGCGACCTTTTTGCCTCTCCCCTGAACTACAAATACAGAAGTTACTTTGCCCTAATCCCTCAAGGGGAGTCACCCAAGAGACGCTGTCCTCCACGAATGGTCCCCAGGTCTGCTGTATGCCTTTCTCCCAACTCCCCTCATATCACTGTTCCTAAAGAAAACCAAAAGAAAGGAAAATTTAGTAATCCTCATTGCCCCCTTCTGGCCTCGATAAGTTTGGTTTCCTTTCCTTTTGCCTCATCTAATACTGAAACCACAGATTTTGGACACATGTCCAGATCTGCTAGCTCATCCAGAGGGTATGGTTCATCCGAATTTCCAACATCTCATGCTCACTGCATGGCTTCTCCAATTCCCATGATTGCCAGGCATCCTTTTCTTTCTTCCCCTATCCAAAGTATTATTATTGTTCATCACAAGCATTCTACTAGAAAACTGTATCAAGGCAAATGGGAAAATTTTTCTAAATGGGTCTTGAATAAAGGACTGGACCAGCCCAATTCATGAAGTTCTGGATTTTCTAAACATACTCTCCCAATCTGCTTCTTTGCAATTTCAAATTTCCATTCAGGCTTGAATGACTCTTCTCTAATGTCTCACAAGCTTTGTAAAGCTTTTCTAAAGGTGCTCCTGATACTAAAATCCCCATTTAAAGAACAAGCTCCCCTTTGGGATCTGACTATTGTCCTTTGAGTTCTTACAAAGACCACTTTTGAACCATCAGCATCTTGTGACTTGAAATATTTATCCTGGAAGACATACGTTTTGGTAGCTATTACTTCTGCAAGAAGGGTTTCTGAATTACAAGCCCGATCATGCAAATCACCCTACCTAATTTTTCATAAAGATAGAATTGCACTTAGAACAAATCCATAATTTTTACCAAAAGTGGTCTCCAAAACCAACATTAATCAGTCACTACAATTACTAGCCTTTTCCCCAAATTTTTCTAACAAAGGGGAATATGCCCTTCATTTACTAGATGTGCACAGACAGCTACATTTGTATCTTCACAGAACTAACGATTTTAGAAAATAGGATCAGTTATTTGTAGCATTCTTTTCCCTCCGCATGGGCAATCCAGTTGCTAAGGTTACTTTAGCTAAATAGCTCAGAGACTGCATGACATTTAGCTATCATTCTAAAGGACTTCAACTTCCCAAGTCAGTTCAAGCCCATTCAACAAGAGCTGTGGCAACATCAGCAGTTTTTCATGCCAGGGCTTCTCTAGACGACATCTGTGCAGCAGCCACTTAGTCCTCTCATCATACCTTTATCACTCACTACAAATTAGATCAAGTCTCAAGGGGTTGAGCATCCTTTGGCTCTATGGTGCTTAGGAATATTCTTCCATGATGAGACCTCCCAAGGCTAAAGTAGCTGGGGATTCTGTCCCACTGTCAAGGATTGGGTGAAGATTAACAACATCAGATAAAGAAGTTATGTCTTACCATAATGTTCCATATGTGTTGTTAATCTTCACCAATTCTTGACATCACCACTCACACCTTCCCCCATCCTAAGACTCTTAGTAGATCAGATTAGCCCTAAGCTAGTTTTCTCATTAAGGGCTCATATATGGCCTCATTCTCTATACTGTCTATAGTTAACCATATTATTTTTTTCTATATACTATTATTTCGCAAACTCAATCTGAGGTAATCTCTGAGGAGCATTATGGGTAATGCCTGGCTTGAGAGTTTGGACAGTGCAAGCTGGAAGATATGGCTGAGCCAGTTCCAAGGTTTGGACCCAAACCCACTGTAAAGGATTAGTGAAGATCAACAACACAGGTGGAACATTATGGTAAGACATAACTTCTTTTTTTACTGTTTTCTGCAGTGGGAAGCCTTGGAATTCTTGTTTTTGCTTGATGCCACTCGGCATCTGAGAATGTGCCTGTGTGTCAAACAAAGTGTATATTCACGAGATGGGACAGACTGGATGGGTTTGCAATTGCATATCCACTGAGAGATGTAACCCTACAGGGGTATGAAAGTCAAGGGTAGGTATCACAGGAAACATGAGAAGGACATACTAAGAGGGTTACAGTATATTCGGGGATACTAGACTACGATGTAGTAGTTACAAATATGGAGGCCAATTACAGGTATTCCCACAGCAGTTGCACATCAGCGCAGTACGTATAGTCAGTGGTTTGGCTTCTCACACCAGTGTAGGTATTCAGCTACATATGTGGGCAACAGTCGCAGGTAAATAGGTAAATAATATGATGCAGATTAATAATATATATATATATATATATATATATATATATATATATATATATATATATATATATATATATATAGGTCTACTTCATTTCACTAAAAATACGCTTCACTGAAACTCATTTCATTGAAAGCTCACTTCACTGAAAATCAGTTGCCCGAGCACAATTCACAAAAAGCTTGCTACATTGAAAACTCATTTGACTGAAACTCATTTTGTTGAAAGGTATATGTGCTGTTCCCCACTGCAGTGTGATCCTAGAGTTAGTATATATAGTATATATATATATATATATATATATATATATATATATATATATATATATATATATATATATATATATATAGTAAGGGGGGGGGTGTGGCCCTCCACATAGCTTGGTTATATATTATATTCTGTAAAGTGTTATTCATTCAACTTGTAATTATCCATGTCTATGGTTTCCAACATTTAAAATAGGTGGGGGGCTATGCCCCCCACATACACCCTTACTATATATACGCTATAAGTATATAACAGTGTGTACTGTTCATGCACAGTACATATAGTTAGTGGGTCGGCTTCTCACATCAATGTAGGTATTCAGCTGTATATGTGGGCAACAGTCTCAGCTGTATATGTGGGCAACAGTCTCAGGTAAATAGGTAAATAATATGATTATTTATATATACATATATGGGTCTACTTCATTTCACTAAAAACACACACCACTGAAACTCATTTTGTTGAAAGCTCATTTCATTGAAAATCAGTTGCCTGAGCACAATTCACTGAAAGCTCACTTCACTGAAAATTCATTTGACTGAAACTCATTTTGTTGAAAGGTATATACACTGTTCCCCACTGTAGTGTGATCCTGGAGTTAGTATATATAGTAAGGGGGGTGTGGGGGGTAGCCCCCCACATAGCTTGGTTATATATTATCTTCTGTAAGGAGTTATTCATTCAACTTATAATTATCCATGTCTATGGTTTCCAGCATTTAGAATAGGTGGGGGGTATGTCCCACACACACCCTTACTATATATGCACTAAGTATATAACAGTGTGTACTTTTCATGGCTGTGTCTTATTTAAACTCTGCTTCTCTGTTGTACAGGGTGTTTATGGCCACTGTTATAATGATATAGAAGAAAATCCATCTAGAAGAATCTAAAATATAGGTTTGCTTTGTTGCTTGTGCTAATAAGAGTTTTTGAAATGTTACTTCATTGATGGTATTTAGTGAAGACAATAAGTGATCTGTGAGATTTGCATTTCAAATTTTTCAACTGCTGCATATACAAAAAAGAACATTTCAGAATCAATGCATCGCAAAACTTTTGTATAACACATTTCACCAAAAAAGCCAACTAAATATATAACTTGTCATATCTTCCTCAGCATGTGCACACCATGCAAGAGAGGAAATCAGTAATTTATCACAGTGCAAGTAACAATATCTTAAAAATAAAAAATTAACTCTTACCAGTAATATCCACCAGATACCTGTTGTATACCTGTTCAAAGAATGTGATATGGCTGGCCACCTTCTTTAACAAAACCAATGTCCTTCCAAAGCAACCTTCTTAAAAACCTACCAGTACCCATGCAACAAAAAATGGCCATTATCTCTAACATATTCCTCATCATAGCCTGAACTCAGAAGTCCTCATTTCATGACACCCTCGAAGCCTAATCTGGAAGGTCAGCAACTGCTACAAAATTTATGGATACAAATATTAAAAAATAGAAGTCATATCAAAAAGATTGCACTAAACTCTTCTCCAGCTTTCCACTTTGACTTGAGCTTTTAAATTAATCAAAAATGCTAAACTGCATCTCACCTGTAATTACTTCTCACGTATTCTTAATCACTGACATTAAAATGTAACATTCCCAGCGAATTTCTCAGTTGTTCAAAAACCCTTTGCCTACAAATGTATCTTCATCATGGTAAATGGGGGCATTATCACCTCATTTCACACCTACTATGCAATTCTGTCTCACTGAAGTTTTGGATTTTAACGGATGATTCAAGACAAACAGGTCTGACACGGGTCCAAGAGTGATGAAACTATGGTTATAACAGATCATTTGCAATGTAATTTACTATAGTATTCCTCAAATATAATGTAACATTTTATTCATTTGCTGTTTAAAGATTTTCTTACTCTTAAACTAATTCTAATATCAGTCAGACGGAAGGCAATCACAACATGTATAAGAATTGTGACTTATGTAGGAATATTGACATGAACATGGGCAATATACATATTATATATATGTATATATATATATATATATATATATATATATATATATATATATATATATATATATATATATATATATATATATATATATATATATATATATATATATATATATATATATATATATATATATATATATATATATATATATATATACACACACACTTGTGTGTGTGTGTATATATATATATATATATATATATATATATATATATATATATATATATATATATATATATATATATATATATATATATATATATATATTTACACACACACACAGTGCCTGGTAATTTCAACAGGTAATACTAAGATTTACATGTCGTTAGTGCATGTATGACCACCATCTCCGAGTACAGATGGCAAACAATGGAAACAGCTTTACTAAGATATTATGAACCAAACTGTCTTGACTAATGCAGTTGTTACTTAGCAGCTTGGGGAAAACCATGGATATTGATTAGGTGGTCATGAAAGAGTCGCATGCATTGGAAGGGTCTACTCTATGCAATGGTTTACGTACAAAAGTTCAACAGTATCTTCAGTAAATGGTGCACTGAAAAACTGTTTCCAAAATGATGAGTAAAAAAAGAGAAAAGAATTTCAGGGGAGGCAAGCCTCCTACACCTCCTTGAAATTATATATACCAAGTCAATGATTGGACCAAAGTGTTGTAAACAGGAAAAACACTAAAAAGTGTACTGCCAGATCATACAATACATTACACTAGCTCACCGTGACAAAAATATCTTTGCACTGAATATGCATGACTGCATAACAGTAGAGACTGCAATGACTCATAGGTATGCCCTAATTCTGTGCATAAGGGTGGTAACGCTAACGAATTATCAAACTATAGACCTATAGCCACATTATCTCCACTGGCAAAGATCATGGAGAAATGCATTCATAATCATAAACAGCTGTTAAACCACCTAATAAAAAACAATTTACTAGACAACTGTCAACATTGTTTTAGACCATTTCATAGCACCACCTCTGCTCTTTTATCTTTCACAGACTGTATTAATAAGAATCTCAACAATGACACTTTATCCTCAGCCCTCTTCATTGTTCTTTCGAAAGCTTTTGATTTGGTTAACCAACACTTACTCATTAATATTCTCACGATATGGTTAACCACCACTTACTCATTAATATTCTCACGATACGGTTACCCACCACTTACTCATTAATATTTTCATAATATGGTTACCCACCACTTACTCATCAATATTCTCACAATATGGTTACCCACCACTTACTCATCAATATTCTCACGGTATGGTTACCCACCACTTACTCATCAATATTCTCACAATATGGTTACCCACCACTTACTCATTAATATTCTCACGATATGGTTACCCACCACTTACTCATTAATATTCTCACGATATGGTTACCCACCACTTGCTCATTAATATTCTCAAGATATGGTTACCCACCACTTACTCATTAATATTCTCACAATATGGTTACCTACCACTTACTCATTAATATTCTCACAATATGGTTAACCACCACTTACTCATCAATATTCTCACGATATGGTTACCCACCACTTACTCATTAATATTCTCACAATATGGTTACCCACCACTTACTCATTAATATTCTCACGATATGGTTACCTACCACTTACTCATCAATATTCTCACAATATGGTTACCCACCACTTACTCATCAATATTCTCACAATATGGTTACCCACCACTTATTAATATTCTCACGATAAGGTTACCCACCACTTACTTATTAATATTCTCATGATATGGTTAACCACCACTTACTCATTAATATTCTCACGATATGGATACCCACCACTTACTCATTAATATTCTCATGATATGGTTAACCACCACTTACTCATTAATATTCTCATGATATGGTTAACCACCACTTACTCATTAATATTCTCACAATATGGTTAACCACCACTTACTCATTTATATTCTCACGATATGGTTAACCACCACTTACTCATTAATATTCTCTCAATATGGTGAACCACTTACTCATTAATATTCTCACGATATGGTGAACCACTGCTTACTCATCAATATTCTTACGATATGGTTACCCACCACTTACTCATTAATATTCTCACGATATGGTTACCCACCACTTACTCATTAATATTCTCACGATATGGTGACCCACCACTTATTAATATTCTCATGATAAGTTTACCCACCACTTACTCATTAATATTCTCACGATATGGTTAACCACCACTTACTCATTAATATTCTCACGATATGGATACCCACCACTTACTCATTAATATTCTCACGATAAGGTTACCCACCACTTACTCATTAATATTCTCATGATATGGTTAACCACCACTTACTCATTTATATTCTCACGATATGGTTACCCACCACTTACTCATCAATATTCTCACGATATGGTTACCCACCACTTACTCATTAATATTCTCACGATAAGGTTACCCACCACTTACTCATTAATATTCTCACAATATGGTTACCCACCACTTGCTCATTAATATTCTCACGATATGGTTACCCACCACTTACTCATTAATATTCTCACGATATGGTTACCCACCACTTACTCATTAATATTCTCACTATATGGTTACCCACCACTTACTCATCAATTTTCTCATGATATGTTTAACCACCACTTACTCATTAATATTCTCACGATATGGTTAACCACTGCTTACTCATTAATATTCTCACGATATGGTTAACCACCACTTACTCATTAATTTTTTCAAAAACCTGTCTCTAGACACACTGGTTATTCAATGGTGCCAATCATACTTAGACAACAGGCAGCAGGCTGTCCTATGGAAGAACAACTTATCCTCCCACCTCCCCATTGCCCTTGGCGTCCCTCAAGGCTCTATATTAGGCCCCCTCCTATTCTCTATTTTTATAAATGACCTATATTCTGTTATACCTCAATCTACTTGCATCCAGTATGTAGACGATTTGACGTTAGTATGCTCTGCCACCTCACCATCTGTCCTACAGTCCATAACCCAAAATGTGTTTAACACAGTCGAGAAATGGCTTCTACATCAATGCCTCATTCTGAATTCCCAAAAAACAAAACTGTTACTATTTACTCCCACCCGTAGGGCCTCCCCACTTAATTTTACTATGACATCTAGCAATGGCACTGTTATATTTCCTGATTGTACTACTAAACTTCTTGGAGTTCTAATTGACAGCAACCTTACCTTTGATTCCCATATTAATAGCACTATAAAAACAGTCGACAAAAAAATTAGGTATCCTATACAGGATTAAATTATTCTTGACTCCACTAGCCAGGACCACCATTGCCCATACCCACTTAATCTGTAGCCTTCTGTATGCCTCACCTATATATACAAAACTATGTAAAAACAACATCAACAAGCTAGCAATCTCCAACAATAATGTTGCCAGATTTGCAACTGGATCTGCCATCAGAGCCCATCATTGTGATAATCTTAAACAGTTAGGATGGCTAGAACTGCCAAATACAATACTATTCCACCAGTTAACAGTTACCCACAAGATCCTGTACCAACCGACTAACACACCTATATTTACTAACCAATCACCCCCTATAAAAACCTCAAGACCCTACACTCATCAATTAAACTACTTGTACAAATGGGTAAAGCTAACAACTTGGCTGGTGACTCCTTGTTCGCCAATACAGTGGGGACAACCTGGAACTCCATCCCAAAAGACCTAACCACCATTACCTCTCCACCATTATTTAAAAGCAAACTGAAGCCATACCTTAAATCACAGTGGCTATGCCGTTGTTCTAACCCTGACTGACTACCTCTATTTTCTCAAAGTATTTATCTCCATACCTGTACAAACTAGTTACTTTTCTGTTAACTACTAAGAGAGTGTATATAGCCACCTACTTTTCTGTTAACTACAAAGAAAGTATTCTCTTAAATTAAATTTTTATTAGGGAATTTTTTGAATGGCTAACCATAGCTGAAATGTACCATGATTCTGTTCACAGAACTGCTACAAAATGTAATGAATGGGATGAGTATCTGTAAATTTAGCTGTATTTGTAAATGTCTCATAGTATATATGATACTGTTTTTTTTGTTTGTTGAAGCTTTTCTCCCTGGGCCTCCACTGAAAATGGACATATATCTAGTTGGACTAGCCCGGTCAACAAATGTAAAATAAATAAATAAAATAATAAAATATTGACATCTAAAGAGTGGAAGTGTTTCATTCCCAGAATGTAACCTAGTAAAAAAATCAACGTGTCAATGGCATGTCCAGTGCATAGCTGTTAGTTGATATCATCCATCGCCGCCTACATCCACCATACTGTAAACTTAACTTTAACTTATCTTAAGTATTTTGTATAGGGTAGTTTCTACTTTACTACTCTACATCTTAGTAGGTTTGGCTATTTTATGCTGGCTGCACCATTATGGCTTGGATATCCTGTGTTTGAGAAGCAATCTGGGATAGGAAGTCATTCACTGAAATAGGGGAGATGGAGTTCTAAACACTGGACAGCTGACCGAGGAGAGTTGTAAATAGCCTCTTCCACTGAAATGCTAACACCCAGTGGAGTTTACAATGTTACACCAAGTCAGTCTAAAGAGGAGGAATAACATGCAACAAACAGTGCTTTTGAGTACTATAGCCGTGGATGGTGCATCTTGAAATGCACGTATCTCTTGTAAGGGATGTGAAAAATCCCACTTTTCCAGGACACTGTTAAGGAATGGGAGTTAGGATTAGGGAAACAATCATGTACCCCTGACATGGGTTGATGTATCAGCTATACCACCTCTAACTTAACATTTATTGACACTGAGGTTATTGTACATTACAAAAGAATGACAAAGGCTGATTAGTGAAGAGGATAAACCCAGAATTTTGGAAATCATCACTGATAAGCAGTTCTGGTACTGCTTTGTTCCGTATGAGAAGTATAGATTAGACTTAGCACAGTCATCTTCCAGAGATGTACATAATAATGTCAAGCTGTGCAACTTAGCCATACTAGGCAGTGGATTATTGCATGAGCAATACATTGTAATGAAAGCTGATTGATGGCATGTCCATATTACAGAAGAATGAATATGTAAATCAAATTTAGGAATTCTGCCCACATGAAAGAAAATCAGTTAGCAGCAACACTAAATTCCAAATGAATAGCACTGTAGTAGCTGCCATGCCTTGGTATTTATTTATTTAGTTATATTATTTATCTATTTAGTTTATTTCATTTTCTCTTTATTTTCTCTTTGTTGACTGGGTTGTTCCCTCTAGACAATATCCTCTGTTAGGGGAAACCCAAGGTGGTATTCATATAGACTAGGGAAATTTGGACAGGACTGTAGGGCACATCCCCAAATCTTTCTGAGTTAAGTGGCATCATCTTTTATACCCACCTGGACTACCCACCATCTCAGGCAGACGAGACATTTAACAAAGTAGTGTCTAACACTTATGGATTTGTCTTTCTTCCTGATATGCAGCACTCTCAAACTTGTTATATGCAAGTAAGGGAAATATGGATCTATAGTCTCAACTATTATATCCTCAAAGTTTACAAATTCCTTGTTAAGTCCCTCAATTTGTTCCTAGTCTCTTAGTCTCTTAATTTAGTTTTAGAAGTTCTTTCAACCTTTTTTGAAACTGCACAATATTTTATTTATATTTCTCCATGTACTCATCCACACAGTGGCATAAATACCATTGAATATGTGTGATTTAACCTGGGCACCCAGAACTCCCCTCTACACTGCTTTGCATAATGTTTATGCTTCTGTTCATTCTCTTACAGTCCTATTCACTTAACTAAACACCTCATGGTCTAAGATCTCAATCATTTCCTACTCCCTCTCTACTCTGGAGCTTGGACTCTCCAAGTCTGTTCCTGGGAGATTCAGATCCCCAATGAGTATTGCCTTCTTACTTCAACCCCATCTCTTTATTCTGCCCTCCATCTTAAATAATTCACTCTTGTTCTGTTTTTTTTTTTTTGGGGGGGGGGGTGATGAAATGCATTAGTTCAGTGACTCTCCCTAATATCTCCTCAACCTCAACAGCCAACGCACTAAAACTAGTTTTTGACCATGGCTACACCCACACCACATTCCTGGTTTGTTGTTCTTTCTCCTCCTCTCTGACCTCACAGCTGAGGCCACCTATTCATATTTTGCCTTCTTGCATTGTTCTTCAGCCCCATTTCCTTTTCACTTGTATACAAAGCAAGCCCCTTTGCAAACACTACTGTCCTCCAATGGTGAAAATGGGATACAGTTTTTGGTTATTTCAGTGCCATCAGTTAATAAAAAGTATACAAATTATAGAGTTTCAATTATTTAGATTCTTGTCCTTTCAGAGCAAATATGGCACCCATGTAACTAGTAAACAGAGACACCTTGCAAATGCTTAACCATTCATGTCTAAACTTACATTTATCATTTAAAATAACCCTAGGGTATCAAACCTTATCAGACAAATTTGTCAAGCATGGCTAAGCTTAACAATGACCAATGGAGTTGTTAGCTTAGTAATCACTTATGAATTTATGAACATTATAAATAACTAACATGATATCTTCAGGTTCAGGTAAATAATAGTGAATATTTATAAACTATGTAATATATTGGTTTTGTACTATGCTTTGTAATAATTAACTACAGTTTGACATTACATGAATTCTTTTAGTTTCACTGATTTTAATGCCTTGTGAAGTGGCAGTGGTATATTTTGGAAAAATTCACTCTCAGCAAATGCTTTTAGTCCAAGTGCTCTTTGCCAAAATCACTAGCAAACTGTACTTATAGTCTGTGGTTGTTGTATTTTAAACCTTTCAATTTTTCTGAATTAACATGTGTATTTTAAGAAGGTCATTAATACTTTTGATTTTGCTGTGTCTTTTTATATGTCTTCTTCATGGTTAACTTAAAAAGGATGTAGCCTTGGGGTCAACCACATGTCACAATGTACTGATCTCCCCAACCAGCTAAGAGCTGCATCATTTAAGCACAGGCATCTTCAGCTTGATGACTGATGTAAAAATTATGTCATAATGACAAAGATTATTCACAGCAAGTTATCTTGAAATACCTTCAAAAGGCCCTTGTGGAATGCCAAAACAAGCAATTGTCACATTTTGCATCTCTCATCATAGTCAGTTACATCTGAGGTAAATGTTTCCTTGGGGGAGGGGCATTCACAGATTTATCTCCTTGAAGGTACTGCTCAAATTAGTTAACACTACTCAGATTCATAGGTAAGCACTAGGCTATCGGCCTTAGAGCCTATATAAGCCTAGCCAAAAAAGGTTCCCTGGCTTTCTCCACCCAAGAAAATTATTTTTCTGTGCCCTGGGCAAGCAGGGCTACATAAGTGATCCACCTGGTGAATTTCCTGTTTCCCATCCAATTGCCAAGATTTTTCTTAAAGAGGGCTAATGAGGAACTTTGCTTGACATGAATGAGTAGCCTGTTCCAGAGCATGGGAAGTCTCTGGGACAGGAATCTATCCCTCCAGCATGTTCTGTTTGTGGTGACAAGGTTTAGGTCCCTGGAACATGTGGCTTGGAGAGATTGGGATTTCTTTAAGTGTAGCATGTCCATCAGATCTGGGTTAGAGATGGCTTTGTACATTAGGCAGAGGTCGCCTCTGAGTAGGCAATATGCGATGGAGTAGAGTTGGAGTTTTTTGAGACAGTCTGCATATGGCATCTGTTTGAGGCCTTTAATTCGCTTAGTGAGGTATTTCTGTGGCCTTTCTAGTTGTTGTATATGTCTTGCAAGGCACATGCCAAATGGGGCATTGTACTCTATCATGGGTCTGATGAGGGATAAGTAGAGAGGAATGATAACCTCTTTTTTTTCTGGAGGAGAACCCCTTTGTGATGGGGTGCGCCACTTAGAAGGATTTCCTGACCACTCTGGCGATGTGATTATCATAGGAGAGACTACTGTCCACCTGTGTCCCAAGGTCTCATCACACTTTTGGTGTTTAGTAGGCTACCGCCTATGTGGTAGTGCATGGTTAGTGTTTTTCCCAAAGGGGATAACAATGCACTTTTTGGCATTGAGCTTGAGGCCATGACTTTGACACCAGGCATCAGTCTCAGTGAAGCCCCTTTGTAGAATGTCCACATCATCATTATGTAATTCTATTATGGCACCTAGTTTGCAGTTGCCTGCGAACTTCATTAGCCAGAGACCAGCTGCATTAGCCTGGACTTCTGAGAAGTAGATATTCCCCATATTGTGACATAGGGATTTATGCATAGTCCAGTGAGTTTATCTATAATACTAGAGTGAGGGATGGTGTCAAAAGCCTTGGAGAGGTCAAGATAGGCTGTGTGCACCACGTTATCCTCATCTACGGCTCTGGTGACTGCTTCAAAGAAGTGAATCAGGTTTAGGAGGCATGATCTACCTTTTACAAACCCAAACTGAATGGGGTCCAGAATTTGGAGATTACCTATGTCTTTGTTTATAAGCTCCAGGATGTTGTGTTCCATGGCCTTGCAGACCAGGCTCGTCAGGTTAATGGGGCGGTAGTTCCTGGGGTCTGTGGTGGGCACCCCCTTTGTGGAATGGGTTAACTGTTGCTGTGCGCCATTCCGTAGGCACAGAGCCAAAAGTGAGGTGAAGTTGAACATGGTACTTAGGTGAGGTGCCAGTTCGTTCTGTAGTTCATGCAGAATGCAGCCTGGGATGTTATTTGGTCCCATGGATGCTGTGTTCTTGGCTTTGGAGAGTGCAGTCTTTACTTGTGTGTCCGTGATTACAGGGGCTTTGCAATCTTCTAGTATAGAGATGGGCCCTTTGGAGGGTGAGGGGGGTAAAGTTTGAACTGAACCTGTCTGCCAGGATGTTGGCATTATCAGTTGGTTCTGTAAATCTAGTGCCATTGTGCTGTAACTCAGAGCAGATCTGAGAGTTGTCATTGAGATTCTTGACATAGCTGTAGAATACTTTGTGGTTGTTTTTAGAATTAGTGGTGATTTTATTTTCGTAATTAACTTTGGAGGATTTTATGAGGGATCTCAGCTTCTTACAGAGGCTAACAAGGGAGTTCTTGCAATCATGGGATTTTACTCTTTTTTAGCACAAATTTCTTCATTTTGTTGTAGAGTTTGTGTATGGCAGAGGACCACCAGATTGGCTTCCTTTTTTTGGAGGATAGCATCTTGGTTCTGTTGGGGATGGCACGGTCCATGCACTCATGTATGTGCTTATACAGTGCATTTGTATAGGATTCAGCAGTCATGTCTCTATTTTCCATCTGTATGGATGTCGTGAAGTTAGTTACTTCTGTCTTAAAAAGCATGAAGTTGGCTTTGGAGAAGTTTTTTACAGTGGTTTCCTTAATGGAGGTGGGGGTGGGGGCTGGATATGGATGTCTAGGGTGATTAGCTTGTGGTTGGATCTGACCAGCAAGGAGTTGACCTCTAGCATGGAACATCTGTTACCCATATTGGTAATGACCAGTTCCAGGATATTGCTGCCCCTGGTGGACAATCTGATCCAGGGTGATGGAATTTATGAATTCCAGAAAACTTTGAGCAAATTAGTAGTTTTCCCAGTTGATGGTGGGGTAGTTGAAATCTCCCATTATTAGGGTGTTGGGCTGTACCTTAATATTATCCAGTATATCGAGAAACGTGGAGTGGGCATCCTGTGGCATGGCGGGGGATCTGTAACGAGCTACAATCTGGATTTCAGTCTTGCTCAGTGTTAATTGTACTTGGATAATTTCGGATGCATTGTGTTGAGCAACTAGCCTGGAGGTGTGCATATCCTTTATGAGTATGACCACGCCTCCTCCTTTAGTGTTTCGGTCAAGGTTAGGTGGACGAAAGGTGTGGTAACAATTGTAGCCTGGTAATGCAGGGGTGCTCTCTGGAGCCTTGAACCAGGTCTCTGTCACTGCACAGATGTCGATGTTCTCCATCTTAAGGAGTGCCTCGAGTGAGTGCATTTTGAGGTTTAGACTACTAGCATTTAGTAGCATTACCCTTAGATTTAGCTTGTTTGTACTTACTATGGTGGTGCATTTGACATTTGAGCCTTGCTTAAAAAAGGCACTATAGGGGCAGCAAAAACCTTAGCCAGTACCCGGAATCCCAGAGGTGACAGGTGCAGGCCATCAATGGCAAAGCATCGTGGTCTGTCGATCATGTCATCCCTGGCAGACACTGGATCCCCTTAGAATGACACCAGAAGCTTAGCCAATTGTTGAAGTCAATCATTTTGTCTTTGTACTGCCGTATCATTCTGGGCGATGGCAGGATGCTACTCAGGGCTAGGGTGATACTTGCCTGGGCTACATGGTTCGAGAGCTCCTCCATATCTCTTTTCATGTAGTCCAGGGAGATATGTCTCAGGTCATTCACTCCAACATGGCATCCTGTTAACAGGTAATCGTTTTATTTTTTGAAACCAAAAGTAGATCATTTTCATCCACAAACTTACAAACAAAAATTGCTAAATTAAATTAAAAATAAAACATAGCAGTGGCATGCCAGTTTCATAGCTAGACACTGTCAACATTTTATTTTAGTGTGTAAGTGCACTACACCACTTGTACCATTTTATAACCCTCAAACAAATTATAAGATAAAAAATTTCATCTTGTAATGGTTTTCAAGTACAGTTTACAAATAAAAATAAGCAAAAATGAAAATGAGCAAACCAATCAAAATATTTCACAAAGCATCAAACAAAAAATATGTAAAATGACAAAGTACAGAGCAGTACTATAAAAATATGTATGGGAGATACCTCCAGACATGATTTACACTACATATGACTGGTATATGAGAGATAAGCAATTAGATTACATGCACACAAAATAATTATTTGGGAGCAGTTTATAATGGTACAGCGTACAACTGGGTAGTCATAACTGATTTGTCATACTACAGCTTCATTTTTTGCTGAAATTTTTGCCATGTAACTGAACATTTTTTTTCTTTTTCTGGCTTAAATGCACATGCAGGCACACAGGATATTTTTATCTATAATAAAGACAGTTCACCCTGCAGAGGAATACCACACAGTGACGCACACATTTTTATAGACTACATGCAATTCAGAGGCTTTATTCTGACAATCTGAAGGCAATATATGAAAGAGAATCACAGCTCTCAACTGTTCATAGGTTCATAGATTAGTACTAAGCTAACTGCCCTTGCGAGCCATTTTAAGCCTAGCCAATTATCCCTTGTGAAACTCAAACCTTGCACCTTGTGTTTTTAAGGCAAACACCTTAACCATTAGGTCACCATCCCAACCAGATTTTTTACTCCGATTTCTGGTCCATTTCTTATACAATTGTAGTTTTCTGGCACATTTCTGGCAAATCAATGAGAACTGCAGTGAGAAAATAATGGCAGATTCTATTTTCAGCCTTAATATCCTTTAGAAAATTCATGCTAATGCAAAACCTGTTATTCTATCAACTTACTAAGTCTGTAAGACCAATATTTAAAAACTGTCCCTATTTTGCAACTTTATCCCCCCATTATTGATGGCTTTGTCCTGATTTCTTGCTCTAAGAGGTCGAGAGGCATGAAGAGAATACAATATTTTCCATTTCTGACTACCTTGTACTGAGACTATGAGTTTATTTTTAGAGGTAGACAATTGTTTAAAGAGAAACATTGCATAACTATTCACAGTGAAGTGCCAGTAATACACTAATATACAAAGTAGCAGACAAGAAGAGAAACACTGGATTCACTGTTAGATGCACAACTATATTATACCATCTTGCGTAACTTGTTCTACTACAGATTAGAATGCATGATATTCCTTGTGAATTTTAGTACTTATAAACGTACCATTTCATAACTAAAACAGCATTAACAAGAACACATTGAAATTCATCTTGCTTCAAATTTCTGGCACATGCTGAAAATATGGTGAAAGTAACTGAATTTTCCACAAGTTGTAAACAAGGGTTAACACCTGATCCTCTTTACTATGGACAGTCCTTATTTAGTCAAATGTGTCCTAGCAGGGGACAACCCCCCCCCCAAAAAAAAATTAGCAAATGGCTTGATAATTTAGAACAAATATATTTCCAAGGTTTCCTCTAATGGTTACATAAAACTGTATCCAAAATATCTTAATTAAATAATTAGACTTGTAATAAACCCAAACAAAACAATAATTATCATAGCTTCTCATCTCCCTCCAGGCAACAACCTACACACTGCTGAAGGTCTGCTATCATGGCTTCCACCAATTTCAACCAAGAAACTATTATTCTCGGTGACTTCAACCTCGATTGGCAATCCTGTACATCCAAAAACCCATCTAATTTCTCAATCTCTGGGACTTCACCCAGACCATAAATTGCCCAACTCGCACTGACAAACACACCAATAGAAAGTCTACTTTAGACTGGATACTAACCAGTAAACCCAAACTAGGCTACATATCCGGATGCCTTCCAGACTCTCTCAGTGACCATTCACCTTCATTTCTATACAGAAAACGGGTACATACAGAAAGCAACATCTCCTACAAATTCATCCACTGTAAAAAAAATTTCCCCCCACAACTTTTAACAATATCTTCCCAGCTGTGTGATTGGACCCCACTTAAAAACCTCCAGCTAGACCTAGCTGCACAATTCTTCAACTCCACTTTCCTTAACATACTCAACCTAGCCCCAACTAGGAAAGTACTTACAAAATCCAAGCATCTGCCCTTGTTAACCAAAGAAATCAAACAACTACTTAAACTAAGGGATAAGGCATGGTCAACTTCCCATCCCACCAAGCACATACCAAACCTCTCTACCTATAAACAATTACGGAACAAAGCAAAAAAAACATATCAAAACAGACAAGTAATCGTACTTCCAAACCTTCCAGCAATAATACATAAACAACCCAGAAAATTCTGGGATAACATCAATTATCTTCTTAGCCAAAGTCGTACCACTACCCCAAACCCAGTAACCCCTAACAACTCTGACCCTATTGCAACTCAAATCAACTCCCACTTCAAAAGCTCCATAACCTCCCTACTAGGCAATCAACCCAATACACCTCTCACTCTTCCCACCACTACTCCTGAAAATCCCAACCCTTTCTCCTTCACATCCATTCAAACAAGTTACATAAAATCTCTCCTGGCTAAACTTAAACCCAGCTGCCTGGCTGCTGATCAGTTTCCTAACGAATTTCTAAAAATGTATGCTCCATCGATTACTTACCCCATATCAATCTTGATTAACCAATCAATCGCTGAACACTATGTCCCACTTCCATGGAAAATATCCCACACCATCGCACTCCACAAAAGAGAACTTTCCAAAGACATAAACTTCCAACTTATATCCATTCTTCCCCCTATCTAAAATCTTACAAAAATGCACCCATAAACAACTCTTTAACCACTTCCTCAGCAACAATCTCTTATCCAACTCACAACATGGTGTCAGACCTAAACATAGTACTTCTACTGCTGTAATCACTTTTCGAACACCATTCACCATCATCTAATCGAAGGCCAGGTATTCTCCTCCATCTTTCTTGACATGTCAAAAGCCTGCAAATGTGGCTACTCTAGGTGCAAACACATTAATTTATTGGCAAAAGTATTATACATTAACTGCATCTTGTTCTTAGCCAGTGAAGAAAGAATACATTGCCAAACAACATACATCTCAACTGTCTAGATTTTTATTGAATGTCCATATTTTTGCCTTATATTTAGGTCTATTCCTCATAAAATATGTGGTTTTCTGGCAAATCACTGAGGACTGAAGTCACTAAATAATGACATACATTTGAGTTTCAGACTTCACATACTTCAGAAAATGTATGCAAAAACAAATTATTTTATTCTAGCAGCTTTCCAGGTTTATAAGAGAAATATTTAAAACATGTCCCTATTTTGGGCTTTTGTCCCACCATTATTTTAGGCTTTGCTCATATTTATAGTGCTAAGAAGTTGAGAGGTATGCCAAACAAAAAGCACTCCGCAATTATTCCTCAGTTGTTGCAAATACCTGCTCTGCAAAAGCATTAAGAGGTCTGCCACTGGTGCTAGCAATAGCATACAAATACATTCCATTACCGATGTTGCTTTGGTACAGGAATACGCTGTAACATCTGAAGTGCTGGCCAAATTAAATCAATAAAAGTTGTGAACCTTATTAACTATATAGATACATACAGTTGAAACAGAAATGGATTACATTAAAAAGAATGAGAACATTTCATTAAAACAAATAGAGTGCTGACATGACATCTTACATTTCATTAGAGTGAAATATTTAAGTTTATGAACGTGCTCGATGACTGTTAGAATAAAAGCAGTCTCCTTTTTCAATCTGCATTTTTCATTGAAGTGTTCTTGTATTTTTCTGTAAATAGATACATTAGTTGCTAGGTCAAATGCAATAAATACTTAAAGAAAAGAAAAATAGGCGGGAGCATTAGTTTGCTCTTAGTAATGCTGCTGACTTACTTTTTATAAGACAAAATGCACTCGCGCGTCCTCGTTGCTGATTTAGCGGCAAGCGCGGTCATGGAAACTGTAAACAAAGGAGTTGAATCTGCTGTGTGCTAAGTGGATCGCTGCATTGAAATGGCGGCATTTAAACTTTTAAATATTTTATTTAACTGTAAATTCACCTAAAACTGTAATAAAATACACAGCTTGTGTAATGCAAACTGGGAGAAGCACACCTAAAATAAATAGCGAGTGTTTTAGCGTTGCATCTCATTGCAGAAGTTATCAGGCTGAAGTTTCTGTGTTGCAAAACGTTAAAGGAAATCACTCTGTATTTGCTTTAAAAAGGTGTTTCTCCTGTTTTCCCATTATTCGGGACATGTTTCAGCTTGTTTGGATAGGGAGTGTTTTTTTACCTTAAGTAGATCCTTGCCTTTGCCTAGTCCTCATAATATTTTAAGATTTTCTAGTAAAATAAATTAGAGTTAGCATGTCAGTAATTCCACTTGTTGCAATTTTATACTTATAATTGTTCCGAAAATTCACATAGACGCAAAACTTGTCATCTGTGCTGCTGCTGTTTCATTGGCAAACACTGTTGTTGTAGTACGGATACGGCAATAGTAAATTAACCTTATTTTATCATCTGTGGTTATAGCTGCTGTCTGATTTGTAGTGACACAAATTAAACATTTAGAGCCTTTTCACTATACATAAATGTTTGCAATTTGTATTATGTAACACAAAACAGTGGACCCGGTTTATTGGAATAAATAATGACCGCTTCCCTTCTACATTTAGAAGGCAGGAGTCCATAAATTAAATGCAAGACAATCGCTCAGTATTTGTTTTAATAAAGTGTTCAGCTTTCTTTTTCTTTATGCAAGCTGTCTTTTCATACTGTACTGAACGGGATCATCCAGGTAACATACCACTTAAAACAAGAAAATTGGAAGATCGTAATATTTCAATTTATGCAGAACCTGGCAGGGTAGAAAGCAGTAAACTCTTGAGTGTAAAGCGATCTAAGAGGAACGTTGCAATCCCAAGGATGAGTTCACACTGGGAACTAAAACTAAACTGTAACTGTGGAATTACAGGATATTCAGAGTAAAATGACACTGTGGGTGGAAATTTACATGACATCATTAAAGTGGGTGTAACTCTGGTCAGCTTGAACGACCCGAATTTTAAACACTGGGATTGTCCCTTTAAGTACTTAGAATGGTGGTTTGACTTTAGTGACAACAACTACTTGTTTACATAAAGTTATCTTTAACTGATCCCTTTGTTTTCAATATCTTACTTAGTGTGACCACTCCCCTGAGTCTGCAGGACAAAGATGAAGACAGTCTTTTGTAGGACTTTAACAGCCAAGCCCTTTCTCCAAGAATTATGTACCACAGGCTTATTATCAGGAGAAAAGTGGATGAATATTTTCAGAGAAGCACGTGAGCTGACTACATTACATTAGGTATTTGCTACAGTCTTGTTGATACCAACATCCAATTCATTTGCTGACCCAGTTCTGCGGTTAAAAATCAATGGACAGATCTGGGAAATTGTTGTAGTCTGGACTTGTTAAAAGCTGAGCTAATGGCTAATGTGGACTATAAACTACCAGATGAAATGCACTGATTTTTATTCAAACTTCATGTCAAACAGAGCACGTCTTGCCATCAAATCAAATGGAAAGAAATAAGTGATTTATTTTAGTGTACTTGTAGTGTGAATTATGCAGATGTTTTTAGTTTTCTTGCTTAAAATAGTTATGGTTAGTATAAAACAGACTTGAGTTTTTTTTTTTCTTTTTTAATTTACAGCAAGCATACTCAGCTAGCCACCAGGAGCTGTAAACCTAAGCTCTATATGATTGTCACTAAGTGATGCCCTGACCGTATGTGCAAAAATGGGAAAACTGGTTGTGGATGGAGGGATGCTCATTTGTTTAATATGTGTAGTGTTTAATCCCAGTACAGCTTACTTTTTACTGTTACAGCTATACAACATGAGTAATTGTGCAAGGGTTTCTGCAGCAAGACTTCACTTTTACTGTTATAGCTGCATAATTTATAGGATCATATGATATCACTAGGCTATCAACCCGGAGATCATTTCAAGCCTAGCTGTGTCATCCCAATGTAATACCATAGAAATGCTAGTCAATACCCAAGATTGCATTTAGTGATGACTGACCATGACCAGGAGGGTTGTGGGCACCATCCCCGGTAAGAATTTCTGGTGCCCCATCCACTCATCTAGGGTCCTCTTTAACGGGGTCATTGTGGTGCACTGTTTTACATGAATTGGTAGCATATTCCAAAGAAGTGGAATTCTCTGGGAGATAAATCTGTCCCTCTAGCATGTCCTATTTAAGTTGCAGGCCATATGTAGGTCCCTGAAATGGGTAGCCCTAGTCCAGTTTGACTTACAGATGTGCAGTTAGTTCATTAGATTTGGGTCTGAGATTGCTTTGTAGGCCAGGCATAAGTATCCCCTAAGAAATCTGTACGATACAGAGTACAGTGACAGGCACTTTACTTTGTCTGTGTAAGCAGCATGCTGCAGTCCATTGATCTTCTTTGTTCAAAACCTCTAAGGTCTCTCCAATTGCTGCAGGTGCTTTGTACGGTACATGCTGAAAGGGGCATTATACTCTATGGTCTAGGTTAGTGCCGAGTATAGAAGAGTTATAACTTCTTTTGCTCTCAAGGTGATGCCTTTACTTATCAAGTGTGTTACGTAGAAAGCATTCCTTACTACAGTAGACACATGGTGGTTGAAGTTAAGGTCGCAGTCAACTTGTGATCCCAAGGTCCCTTACCAGTTCATGGGTACTTCGGGTATTGTTGATTTGATAGTGTAAAGGGACATTGTGCTGAAGGGAATGATGATGCATTTCTCTGCATTTGGTTTGACGCAATGACTAAGACACCAGCTGTTGGTAAGTGTAAGACCATCCTGAAGTACACGGACATCATTTTGGGGTTCAATGATTGCACCCAGTTTGCAGTTATCTGGAAGGTTATTCAGCCACAAATCCTTAGTTTTGACATGAACATCTGAGAAGTATACACCAAAAAGTAGGGGGCCCAGCACTGACCCTTATGGTACCCACTGGTAACAGGTTTGTTGGTTGATGTGGAATCACCCACATTGATAGTGTGTGTCTGGTTTGTGAGTCAGTTGGCAACCCATCATACAATGAAGGGGTTTACATTCAATTTGCTAAGTATATCAGTAATGCCAGAGTGTGGGATTGTGTCGAAAGCCTTTGCCAAGTCGAGGTATGCAGTTTGCTCAGATATGCCCTCGTTAATGGGCCTGATTACATTTTTGAAGAAATCCACAAGATTTAACAGGCAGGATCTGCCCTTGATGAAACCAAATTGGGTACAACCCAGGGTTTGCAGGTTGCGTATGTCTTTATTTATGAGATTCATAATGATACATTCCATGGCCTTACAGATGAGGCTGGTCAGGCTTTATGGGTCTGTAATAACCCGGGTTTGTTGCTAGGCCACCTCTGTGGAGGGGAATAACTGTTGCTGTTCTCCATCCCACAGGAACAAAGCATGTGGTTACGCTATGTTTGAAAAGGGTACTTGATGCTAGTTCATGTTTTAGCCTGTTTATAAGGCAGCCTGGGATGCTGTCTGGTCCCATAGAGGCTGTGTATTTTGCCTTGGACAAGGCTTTGATGACCTGCTCTTTAGATATGTGGGGGGGGGGGGGGTTGTGATAGGTTTGGAGGGAATAAGGGAGTGAAATTTTCACCAAACCTATCCACTAGCAGGTTTGCTATCTCTGTGGGGTCAGTGTGTGTAATACCATTGGTTCTGCACATGCTTGGATCCTACCTTTTAGGCTACGTACATAGCTGTAAAAGGCCTTATGGTTATCCTTGGCTGTGCTTGCTAAGTTTTTCTCAAAGAAGCCCTTGGAAGACTTGACAAGTTGTCTTATTTGCCTGTAGTTACCACTTCCAGCTGGGGGTGGGGCTTGGAATGCATTTATACCTTCACCTAGGAGGGTATAGTTAGCCTTAGTGAAGTTTTTTAGTTTGATTTCATCCTTTGTGAATTCTGGTGTTGGTGCCAGCTCAAAGATGACTGATTTGTGGTCAGATTTGACTAATGAGGGTCCACAGTTGCGAAAGTGCATCTGTTTTACATGTTAGTGAGGAACAAATCTAGTATGTTTGTTCATACCCCAACAAGAGGAACAATTTGTTCCAGGACAGTTGAGTTAAAGTCAAGGAACTTTCGCACTAGCGAGTTAGGGCCAACATAGATTTCCCAGTTCATGGTGGGATAACTGAAATCCCCCATAACAAGTGTTCGGTAATATTTGGTCAAGTTGACCTGAATGGGGGTCTTATCCATCGTAACCTGAACTTGGAGTAACTCCATGGAGTTGTCCAGTCTAATTAGACGGGAAGTGAATTTTTCTCCAATATAGAAACACTGAGTCGCTTGATTCTCACACTTTCAGTCTGCAGTCTGAAGGTGTGGAAGGCATTGTAGCTTTGCAAGGCTGGTGTACTGTGTCTGTGCAGTCACAGAAACCTGGTTTAAGACCTCATCTACATCTTCCGGTGATGGAAGCACTTCCAGGGTGTGCAGTTTTTCATTTACGCTCCTAGCATTTAGCAGCATGACCCTTACTTTGGTATGATTGACAATTGTCATGTCAGGAAGTTTGTTTTCAAGACCTTGCCTAAAAAAAGGCATTATGGGGGAGTCAAAAGCCTTTGCCAGCAGCCAAAAGCCTAGAGGAGCCAAGTGCAAACAGTCTCTGGAAAAGCAGTGAGATTTGGTGACCATGGTTTCCCAGGCTGACAGGAACTGGATCCCCTTTGAATGACACCAAAAACTAAGCTAATTATTAAAATCAAACATTTTTTGTCTATACTGTGGCATCATTCTAGATGAAGGTAATATACTGCTCAAGGCTAGGGACATACCTGCCTGAGACATACTCAGAGAGCTCAATCATGTCTCGCTTTATACAGCCCAGTGAGGTACATCTCGGGTCATTTACTTCAACATGAACTAAGACAGAGTCATAATAGCACTTGTTGCTGACAGACCAGAGTGCATACGTGATCTGATGAATCCTGGCACCGGACAGTTGACTGTGACTTTCTCTTTGCTCAACCTGGTGAGTGAGACATCTGTTTCTCACTATTGAGTCTCCAATAACAAGGACATTTGTTTTTTCAGTGTTACGTCTTACAGGCTTTGTAGGTAAAACACTGGTGTTACTATGTGTCATGGGTGCTGAGGGAACTGTGTTAGCTGTAGCATTCTTGTGTTTTGGAAGTCTCTGGTGTTTCAATAAGTTTTCTGAGAGAAGCTCCTCGGCACTATGTGCATGTGTAGTGCTGGGTGCAATGACGACCTCTTCCGTGTTACTGTTTTGAGTGCAAGAGAGCATGGATTAAAGATTCTTGGTGTAGATGCATCTTTCGCACTCTGTAGAGTGAGTTATGTTGCCTATGTACATGAGGCAACTGCTACACTGCCTCAGGAGACCCAAGTCAACAAGTTTGGTAGGAGAAACAAGTGTAGTCCAACTGTCCATAATGCAAGGTTTAGGACTGTCATCACTAAGGGGGCTTTTCAGGATCAATCAATAAGGAGCTCAGTGGACAGATACTTCTGCCTGTTCTTTTTTTTTTTTGCTGGTGGTTTAATGGGTTACGGCTCAGTAGCAGTAATTCCTTGACCAGGAAAGTGGAAAGGATGAGGGCTATAATATATAGCCGTATCTAAAGGGAAAATTGTTGAGTTTATCTGTCCAGCTATGGTGCACAACTGAGAAGCAGTGTGTGATGCTAGGTGACATGCAAAAAGTAGAAACCTACTCAAAGACAGAGCTTAAATACCAGAAGCTAAAAACTTGAAAAAAAAAAAAAGGTTCAAAGGACCAATGAGGATGCTTACTCCAAGCCCTAGACCAACCACCCTTCACCAGACAAGTTTCAATCAGCATGTTCCTCTCACTAGAGTGCAGAAAGGCCTGTCCCAATAAAAGATGGCCTGGAAAATGTGCCTAGAACAAACAGCCACTACAAACAGACCCAGATGCAGCAAACCTGTATGTGGCTTATGCTACAGCCACTAGCTACACTATTTTCAGCAGGAAACTCTAGAGCAGGGGTGTCCAACCTTTTCAGTTGCAAGGGCCGCATTGAGTCAACAGAAATGGTCTGGGGGCAAACGGCAAGTGAGGTCAAAAAAAAAAAAAAAAAAAAAAAAAAAAAACAGGTTTATGCGGACTAATGTGGCTGTATTGTAGGTTAATATAAATAAATTAATAAATATAAATAAATTAATAAATGCATAATATTTGCCCTAAAATTCAATATCTCATTATAATTATTTAAAAAGCAGTTAAATCTAACATCTTAGTAAAGTTTATTTGTAAAAAAAATTAACAGGTACAAACCTTTCAATTTGTATGAGATCATACCTGTGATTTTGCTGGTTTCCATGTCTTCCATCATGTCCTTAATGGACATATGTTGTCCAAAGCGCTCATGTATTCTGTTTCTAGCTTTGTAATCTGTCCCTGAAATATGGCACTGGCAATATCAGGAATGATGACACTTACTTCTTAAAAAATGAACAATTTTTATTTTTACATTTGTTTCACTGTCACTAACAGATGGTACAACACGTTTAACTTTGGTTCACCCACTTACTGTGGAGACACAAAGAACATGGTAGTATGCCAAAACACTCCAGTTTCACAAGGTAAACTCACACATGCTGTTTTGCAGTTGCCTCTCCAATCTGCATTTCTCACATTTAAACAAATAAGTGACTTTATAATAAAATAGTAGTGGCAATGTTTATTCGTGAAACCAGTTCACAAGGGTGCAGCCAGGCACAGACCTTTGCAGACTTCAAACTTATTGGTCCTAGTTCTTGTTATACTTAAGTGTCCATATCAGGAGGTTCAGGCTGTCAAGTCAGGATTGTTCTTTTGTGTAGTAGAGTAGACAAACATTATGAGCATAACCTTTTTAATGTGAAGACTGAGCTTGTCTTTTTGATACCAGTGCGTCTATATCAGGTTTGATAGATGTAGTGGCGATGCGAAGAGTATTTTCAAGATGCTCATCTGAAATTTTTGTTCTGATTTTATTTTTTGTATGCTTCATACAAGAAATAAACTGCTCGCAAATGTATGTACTCCCCAACAGAGATGTCATGAACAGGGCATGTTCGTGAAGTGATGGATATTTTTCTTTGGGTAGGTATAACTTATAAAAGTCAAATAAAGATGCTTGCAGAAATTTTTCTTTAAGTTGCATATCTGACTGCAATTCTATGATTCAAGTTGCAGGTTTGCAGGCAACATGTCGATGTCAACTGAGAATGGTGTAGCAAATATACTGAACTGTTGGTGTTTTCTAAAAATCTTGAAATCTGCTCTCAAACTCCTGTACTAAACTATTAAGTAATGCCGCATATTTTTCAGTATTTGCATGGCTTTGCTCAGACAGTGTTGCAAAGTGAATGAAGCTATTGTTCTTAATCTGACTGCCACAATTTCAGTTTCATTTCAAATGCTGTCACTGTTTGAAACATGTCATTTATTAATAGATTTTCCCCTTGGAGGCGCAAGTTCAGGTCGTTTAAATGAGCAGTGATGTCTACTAAGAAGGCTAAATCAGCCATCCAGCTTGCACTTTCAAATGCAGGTACAGGCTTTCCTTTTAACTCCATAAAGGACTTTATTTCATCTCGTAAGTCATAGAAGCGTTTCAGCATTTTTCCACGACTTAACCACCTCACTGCAGTAAAGTACAAGATGTCTCCATAGGTAGATTCCAAAGTAGTCAGAAACTCCTGAAACTGGCGGTGATTTAATCCTCTGGATCTTATGAAATTTATTGTTTTAACAACAACATTCATAACATTTTCCATTTTTAAAGTCTATGCAGACAAATTTTCTTGATGTATAAATGCAGTGGTACTTCAGGAAACGCACTTTACTGATCTGTTTTGCATCTTCTTCCATCAGTGTTGTTAGTCCTTCCCTCTTTCCAACCATAGCTGGAGCACCGTCAGTTACTATACCAGACAGGTTTGTGATGGTCAAGGAAAATCTTGCCAGTGTTTCTTTTACTGCCTTGTACAGATCAGCAGACTTCGTTGTGTCTTTCAGTGGAACCATACAGGCCAGTTCTTCAGTAATATTGAAATCGTTGTCAACACCACGAATAAATATGGCAAGTTGTGCCGTATCTGTAATATCAGTGCTGTCATCCAAAGCTATGGAGTAATACTTGAAAGTTGCACACTGAGATTCCAACGTATTTTCAATAGATTTGGCTATATCTTCCACACGCCTTGCGATTGTCTGGTGTGATAAACTGATTTTAGAAAATTCTGATTTTTTTTCAGGGCAAATTATGTCTGCTACACTTTCAAGGCATTCTTTAACAAATTCACCATCGGCAAATGGCTTGGATTTTTTCGCAATTAAATTTGCTACAACATAACTTGCCTTCAGTAAAGAATCCGGTTGAGTAGCTGATTTTCGAAACAGCTGTTGTTGAAATGTAAGACTTTTTTTTAATTCTGATATTTTCTGTTTACGGGACACTCCTTGCAATTCACTTAATTTGGGGTGCGTTTGAATAGAATGCCTTTTCAAATTGTAGTCCTTGAAAACGGATACCACTTCTCTGCACACGAGACACAGTGCTTTATTATGCGATTCAACAAAGAAGTACTCATCAGTCCATTTTTCCTGAAAGACTCTTCTTTCGTCCGCTATCTTGTGTTTCACGGTTTTGGTTTGACCAGATGTAGAAGCCATCTGAAAAGTAAAAGAGGAGTAACTTAAGTACTTTATTCCTAGTTATATAATTTTTAAAACAATGGCTAACAATTTACATTAAAAAATAAGGAAATAAAAATTAAAACTATCCATACTTGTAGTAGTATATGTTAATGGTGTTCAAGGGATCATTTCACATCTGCAAAATAACACAAAAATATCCCTGGGGTGAATTTACAGTTACCCATCCAGTTGGGCAGATTACATGTGAGGAGGGCCAGTGAGGCACTTTGTTTCATTTGTAGTACTAATGCCATTAGTCTTCAAAACACCCATTACGCATAAAGCACATCACATTTACTGTGACTGTTGGTCTGTACTCTGTGCTAGTAATACTGGGCATTTTGAAAAGTTCTTCATAATTCATGAAATTCAGATGGACTGCGATAGAGCTATGAACATGTATGGTTAGCTGCATGTAATCAACAGTTTCTTACTGCTACAAGAATGGCAGCTTTCAATGACATAATCAGAGGTGTACCATCAAGTTTCAAGTTAAATACTGTGCACTTTGCATGCTACCCAAGAAAAGTCATTCACTTGCAATGAAAAAAACTGGCACACACTGACACTGTCATTAATTCACTATTACTGTACTACCAATTCACACTGCGAAAACCACTCCAGCAGTCCAAAGTAGGTAAAATGTCAACATTAGCAGCCCTACAGTATTACAATCCACAAAATTAAGCCAACAAATTTGCAATAAAGTAAAGAATTCACATCACTGACTTAATAAAACAATTCTGAATAAGAGGGTCTCACCCAAACAAATGACTGGTGCCATACACATGACCGCAACCGTTTAATGCCAACAAATGCATCATCATCCCTTTTGGGCCAAAGTTTTGGGGAAAGCGGTTGTGAGGCTGCCAGCCCAGCTAGATGTTATTTTGTACAATGTACATAATTCTATGTGTCATTTTTGAATATTAATATGCTTCCTATGCTTGTCTTACAAATGTAAAAAAAAACTATACACATGTGTATATTAAACTATTGGTGCAGAAGTGTGTGTTGAACTGTATGTTCTGTACTGAGCTTCAAGAATGTAACCAGTGTACCCTGCTGGGAAAGAACAGAAATGTGTGTATATTGTAACTATACCTATGCAGATGTGTGCTGTAAGGTAGAAGTTGAAACATAAAGAGTTAAATTTGACAACACTAAGAACAGAAGTGAGTTTTATAACTGTCTGTATTGATAGAGAAGGAGTTTTGCCAAATGCTAGGTAACAAATGAAGTGAATTGTTTTATGACTGTGTTATCTCATCAACAAGACAGGATGTCTACACTGCAGCCAGAAGTTCTTTTGTGTGGAAACAGAGAAAATGACAGGTTTCAAATGTAAAACTGTTTACTACTGTTTTATGACTTCCAGTTCCAGGGCTTAGGCCAGGGGCCTTAGGCACATTTCTGAGAGATAAGTAACCTCTCTTAGGGACAGATTGCAATATGAATATAGCAAGATTAGTAGATGTTTTCTGTATTTTGAGACTGTCCTGCAATGTTTTGCAACATATTTCCTGCAATTCTGAACTGTGTCACTTTATTCATTGAGTTATTGAATATTGTCTTATTCTTTTTATTGTTTATTATTAAATATATTTAAAAACCTTTTAATTGTGGCTGGTTTGTTTATTTAAGTATTTTTTGTCATAATGCCTTGTTTTGTATGTAATTTGCACTCATGATGCTTACTTCAGTAATTGCAACAGGCAATTGTGAAATTCAGGAATGCTTCAAACACTTCAAGCACGAATGCATTGAGATGTTCACAGACTAGCTTACATAGTCAGTTAACAGACAGACATGCAGACAGATACCTACTAGAAAAGGCCACAATCAATAACATATTGACCTCTGTTTCATATTAGTTTGATGGACGTTCACTAGACTACAGATTTAAACACCCCTTTCTTTTGAGTCATTTTGCCTAGTATAGACAGCACTGAGGAATAACCAATGGAACAGTATAACAAACTGAAATATTGTAATGAATTATTCAGACTGTATAATTACCAAGTAATTTTACAAATGAGTCAGCATAGTTCAATTAGGGTTACCACCTGTCCCACTTTGCGAGTGACAGTCCCTCTTTGGGCAGTTATGTCCTGACAAAAAATTAAAAAAAATGGCAAATGTCCTGAGATTTTAGGACAAAATTCTTTCCTATATTGTATGTAATAGTTGCATAAAACAGTTATTCTGTATCTAAAAATACCTAATGTTATATATAAGAAATAGAATAAGCAACTACAATGCTACAAGAATAAGCTTTTATTTTAGGCAAAAAAGTTAAGTTTTATCCTTTGTACTGCTCACGGGTATGTGTCGGCCTGTAAAATCTGATGTTTGTACCAAAAATGTCCCACTTTGCCCATTTGAAAAGGTGGCAACCCTAAGTTCAATATATTACAGTTCACAAAACTGGTTTGTTGAATATGTTAGTAGAGGCCATCAAATAAAAATGACTGAATGACATTAAGCCAGAGATGTAGCTGTTAAAGGAACACTCCAGGCTCAGTCACAATTTTACTCAACCACAAGTCTTCTTTATTCCCTATAAAGTGATCCCAGCCATCAGCAATTACAAAATACACGAAGAAGTTGGTCACTAGTACATTTCTGCCTTTCCCTAGCGTAGGGCAGGAAAGCCCTTCCCCCATTCTTTGCTCTCGCATTATTTCTGTTGTAATTGTTCTCTAACTTGCTGACGTACCTTCGACATATCCAAAACAGTAGTTCCCTCTCCAGCTGATCCTCCCACACTGTGACATCACCATTAGGTCGGTCAGCCCTTATTACAGCGTGAATTGTTGTGGAACTCTTTTCCATTGACTACTTCAGTCCGGAGTGTAAATAGCATCGGATCGTCTCCTCTCTCCAGCAAAAACATTACACAACTCCCTTGGGAACGTTCTGCTTCAGCTAAAATTTTCGGTAAGTGCATATCAATATCATGTTTTTATTGGTCTGTTATTTTGTCAGCCGATGTTGCTTTTTCATGTGCCCTTCAAAATATCTGCTGCTAAAGATGTAGAGCCTCTGCTCTGCCGGCAGCTCCGTGAGCCATCATCAAGTAAACAAATGTTAGAGAAAAACAAAAAAAAATAATTGTTTTCTTACATTGGTTTACTTTCTGATGGCTCACGTAGCTGCAGGCAGAGCAATAATCCGATCGCGTACAGTATGTACTGTGTAATAACCGAAGAGCAAAGTAAAACCGAAGAGCAAAGTAAAGTTGTTTAACTGGTGAATGTTTTCAATGATTACTCCAGTTCATATATAAAGTTTGAAGAACGACAGATTCTGCATCCGTATGCATGATCTAAAGAAGTATAAAAGAATAATGTATATCATTGTGACACAATAGAATTCTCAGTCATTTACTAGAGAATAAAATAAAAATTACGAGAGACAAGAGTAAACGTGGACGCTATGCATACTCAGGGAGATCTGAGAGTCAAGCTACGGACAGCGTTTCTTAAATTACATAAACTAGCACTGCGCAATCTACTCCACTATTTTACTGTTCCATCTGTGTGCATGTACGTCTGTGTGCTCTCTTGTTATAACATACTTCTCGACCTTTTTACCATCACAAATCAGGTAAAACATAATTAGGGAAAAGGCTCGAACACTTTTAAAACACCGGTACTACTATGTCGAAAGGTTGATGGTTACTTCGAAGTAAAAGTACGGACCCGTAATGACTAGCAGTATTTACACCTACAGCCCATTACCTATTCTCAAACACCCATATTTTAATCAATTAGGTTGGTAAACAGTAAAACCCAGAAGCCAAAGTGCCCCTTTTTATGGCTGACCCGAAGTACTGTCTGATTAACCGACTTGCTCAAAGTTACGCAGTAAGCAAATGGGTGTACACGGAATAAAATCCCTTCCCCTACAGGGAAGTAGGTAATTATCAGCTCTGTGTTCATTTTAAAACGGACAAAGCCAAACTCAGAAACTCTTGAGAGGTTTGCCAAAAGTCATTAATTTCAGCTATTCCCGGTTCTGTATTCCAACTAGCACCACCTCCGGGCGAGAGCTATTAGTCCCACCTGCACTTGTCCGTCTGTAGCCTTTGGAATGCCGTTGCCCAGTTTTACACGTTCAGAGTGCACCTGTTGTCCCCGAACAGGGCTTGCTACCGTGTCACTGAGCAATGAAGTGTCACTGAGGATAAGAAACCATGCGTTCTATGCGTAGCTGGCATAGTACCGTTTTTTTAGGACTGCCACAGTTTACCTATACTTACTTTCTGCAAACCTTCCGTCTCTGAGACATGCTGCTATTCCTGCATCAGAACTGCAGTCCAATGGACAAAGTCCAGTACAACTTCAAGAGGACCCGACTGCGACTGAAAACGAGGAGGAGAGCCGGTAGCCGGTGGGTTATGTGGCTGATGATGAGGGCTTGTCCCTGCAGGTGGTGGTGAAAGTGACAGTACCGGGTTGCACGGTAAATTAATGAGGTGGCAGAATTCGGTTCTGTAGAGAAGTCACACACTGCATAGGAAAGACGGTTGTATGGACACCCGTATGTAACCAGAAATAGACAGTCAACTAAATAAATACTTTTAGAAGGTTGGGATCTGTTTTCCCCATTATTTTTTTCTTATACATGACACTTGTAGTTTTTGATATGTATAACGTGGATAGTACAGTAATGATCGGTGACAGCTTACTTGGATCGGTTGCAAAGAAGTAATAATTGAATAAATAAGGTGAATTTCTTAAGTGACTATGTTGCCTTTTCCTATACATTTTTTTAGATTACAACATGATGAAACGCAGTAGTTACTGTGCTCTTCCCAGTGTTGTTAACACTGTAAGCACTTCAACATCTTTACAGAACGTTCTTGACTATCTGCAACTGCTTGTACAGTTAACAGTTTAATTGATTTTTAAGTAGACCAAGGACAGTGTTGTATAACAGTCAGTAACTGACCACTTGTGAAGAACTATGTTCTTTTGATCGAACAGGAAGTGCATCCTCTCTCTTTTGAAAAAAAATATATTTATTACCTTCCATATAACGTTATTTTAAATAAACTAATGACAAGTTTTAGATGACAGTCAGTAACCACTCGTGTGTTTTCCATCAATAATCTAACACCAAGTACAGCCTCTGCCTGTTGAAAAATATTTTTATGAAGAGATTTAATCAAGGTGGGGATGGGGTGCCAGGTAATGAACTTTGCTAGTAAAACTTCATCTCATCAAACCTTAATAATGTGTTGTATAGAAATATTAAGCATAGGTTTGAACATTAGAATGCAGGAGTGAATCATACATGACAATGGAGGCATTTAAAGATTGTGCAGTACCCCAGAAAAATTTTGACTTTCACTTTTAGTTGATCTGGGTATATTCTCATTCAACAAAGAGATGTTGATCAAGTTATTATTTGCTTGTTGATAGTTGTCCTCAGCCTGACTTGCATCGTTTGTATGTGTTCTGTAAATACCTTTTTATGATAATGCGGTACAAATTATAAACATCATAGGTTCATAGATGAATACTTAGCTAACTGCCCTAAAGGGTCATTTTAAGCTAAGCCAATAACTGTACATTAGAATTAAACCATGTATCTTGTCTATAGATTGTATGAGACCCCCCCCCCCCCCAAAAAAAAAAAAAAATATGAACTTTGTTTTCAGGTAAGTCAGTAAAAGGAATTTATCACAGCTAATGATGCTTCTTGTGATTTGATGAGCTTGACTATTCCTGTTGTTGTAAGTTCATCATTCAGCTGGCTTTCGGTTTCAGTGCTCATTCATGTAGATCCTTGGTTCTTAGTTTGTTTTTAAGAAGGTGTTTGCAACATATTTGGTTTGTGAACTAGATACTTATCAAGACCTTTCAGATGTATTTGTTAATATTGAAGTAGTTGCTCTTTGAAAATTCCCTTAATAACTTATTATATCAGCTAGGGTCCTTGGTTGTTATTGTTTTACTGGGTCAAGTTACAATGCTACCCTTTTTTTGACTTACATTTATTCATTTTACTTAGTGTTTAATCTTTTTAAAAATTTGCAGTCATTGTTCCTAAAGAATGATTAATTTTCTCCTTGAATTATGGTCTGCCCATAGCCTTTAGACACCTTACATTTAATTGTCCAGGGATATACATGTGTGCTTGTGCACACATACAAACAAAACTTCTTGAAAAAAATGTGTAGTGCCCATTATTATTCCTTTCTCTGACATGACTACTGGTTTAATGCCACTGAAAATAAATATCTGGTTATTGTAGTGACACATTGTTGCTTTAAAAAGTAGGTGGTAAACTGCAGTAGATTTTAATTACATTTGGACAGATAAAATATCTACAGATAGTTAATGCAGCATGTCATTTTTTTCGCCACTCTATGTGTAACCTTCTAAAGAATCCAGAAAAATATTGAAGGCTAATTTTATTAACAGTCTTTATGCAGGGAAACTGGATAACCTAAAGTGCATGGTCAAGTCTGATGTGTCTTTTTACTGTCGGCTGCTGACAGCTTGAAGTACATTGCTTTTCAAGGTTCCTTTTCACATTTTACTTTTTCTTAGAATTTCTGCAAATTTTACTTCTTTTTAAGAATTTGAGCTTGAATGAATTGAAGCATGTTGCATCTAACTGATTTATACATACAAATCAGAGAATGAAACAGTGGTAGATGGGGTCGAAGTTTTGTTTTATTGGGGTTCAGAAGTAGGCGTTGGTTGGTGACCCAGTTCTCGGTACTGTTAAATGTATTGTGTGTTGAGGTTTGCAGTTTGTTTGGGGAGGTTTTTTAGCAGATAAGACTGGAATAATCTGCATATTGACTGCATGCACCTTTAGGTATAGCAGTGTGAAGGTTGTAGCAAAAAATAGAGAAGAGTACTGGATCTAGTACGGACCCTTGCGGGACACCAAGTGTGAGAATTAGCTGGCTGGAGAGTCAGTTAGGACTGGAACAACTGGATAGCAGGCTTGTAGAGAGAAAGAGATTTTTGTGAAAGAATGTCAAGTTTGTGGTTGACCATGGAGGTGGCTCGCTAGGTGTATTGCGGCAGGGTTTGAGTATTAAAAAGAGTCACAGCCTGCAGACACAGGCATCTTTTGGACTTGCTGAGAAATACTATTCAAAAAGCATTTTTTCTACTTAGAAAGCATTTACTACACATTACCATTTATCCCTAAGCTGCATTTCAATGATTCTTCTCCTGAGGTGTTACCTCTCCTTCAACCCCTGCTGTTACTGGGATTTACCTTTTCTCATGCATATCATTATTTAAAGAATTTTAAATGCCATTTAGTCTCAAGCTTCAGTGATGGACACCTGCTAGGCCACTGTCTACAGACACATAGGCATCCTATTAACTTTGCTGTAATTTCCTGCTGTGAAGGACTTTTCAAAACCCATTAGGCAGCTTATGAAGCATTTTCTACTTATTATCATTTAACTGAGATGCAAATGCAAGACTTTCCAGAGGTGTTAGCTCTCCTTTAACCCCGAGTGTGTTAAGTGGTTTGAAGTGACCAATAGCAAAATGTATTTTATTTTGTTTGATACAAATAATGTTATTATTTCCAATTCCATCCATTGTGTTACTTGTGCTATGACAGTATGTCTGTATCATGGTACATGGATACATGTATCCTTTTGTTTTTTCATGTAACAGGGAAACATCTAGTGTTAATGGTTTTCTAATATAGATTGTAATGGCTTTGATGGACTGGGCAGACATGTAATGGCTTTGATGGACAGGGCAGACATGGAGTATGCTGGAGAGATCTTCTCTTACCTTGCTTTGTAACACTTGTGAATCCCATGGGATAAGCTGGATGGGGAGTTGGTCTACACTGCTCAGTTTACTACAGTTATGTCCTCAGTAAGACATGTAGATTTTAAAAATGGGCGGATGCATTTTGATAATGAATAAAGAGCATCTAAACACTACATTTTTCATGTTTACTGAGCTAGAGGTTTCAAGCATTTAGACTCCATTCTTCCCTTAGCATTCCAGTTCAAACTGTTCTTGTGTGATATTGTTTAACTGTAGCATATTTAGAAAAAGGAACAGAACCTTGGTATTTCCTGATTAGAGGCTTAGAGAGGAGGTTGCATGTACTGCAGGTCTCATTGAGAACAACAAGAGGGTAGAGAGTTTGCAAAGAAAATCTTGGCCCTAGATGGAGCGCAGGAAGAAAATGACAGGATGTTTCTGGCCTAGCGCATACTGAAGCCCCAGAAACTTTATTTGAGTAAGATGTAAGCAGTGATAGGTGGCAAAAATTAAAATCAGACCTAATGCCCCCTCCTGTTTGAGGTGGAAGACATGTGCTGCTGATCTATTAAATGAAGTCAGAGAATGTCATGCGCCGACTTTGCCCTGAGGGCAGGGCTGTGTGGTGATTTAATTTAATTTTCAATATATTGACTGGCATAGAGCCTTGATGTGTATGGACCATCGTTTGGCTCAGTCAAGGAAAAGCAGAATATCAAGTAGCAATAATCAATGCAGAGAAGTAGAAAATAGAATATGTAACACGAAAAGTGTCAGAATGTACTTTACGGTATTCCAAAGAAATTTTTACTTTTATTAAGGGGTTAGTATTGAACAGTAAGCAAATGTTCATTATCAATATGCGGTTTTATGAGCAGGCCTAATGTAGATCACTAGGGGTATATTATCATAGTGGGCTGGCAACCTCTTAACTTTTTTGCATTGACAAAGTTGGGTGATCAGAGCCTTTCCTGATCACATTTTGAGTCTTGCTGATCTCATCCATTTTTCCTTTAGTCAGTGTGTGTTGCCTCCAGGTGCTTCTGTTTCCTTCCACATTCCAAAGACATGCATCTGGAGCATTTCTCCCCGTGCCTCCATTGAAAATCTTTTCCGTCCCATTCATAATGGGTCTAATGAGGGATGAGTACATTGGGACAATGAAATATTTTTTTTCTTGATGAAAAGCCCTTACTGAAGAGATGTGCTACATGGAATGATTTCCTGACTGTTGTGGCAATGTGGTTATTTAAGTTGAGACCACTGTCCACCTGTGTCCCTAAGTCTCTTATCAAACTTTCGGTGTTTAGTGTACTTCCACCTAAGTGGTAATTCATGGGTACATGTTTTTTCCCAAAGGGGATAACTATACATTTCTTGGCATTCATCTGTAGTCCATGGCTCTGGCACCAAGCATCTGTTTCTGTAATGCCCTTTTGTAGAGTATCCATATCATTTGGGGATTCAATTATGGCTCCCAGTTTGCAGTCATCTGCAAACTTTGTTAGCCAGAGTCCCTTAGTGTTGGCCTGTACTTCAGAGAACTAGATGCCAAACAAGAGCGGTACCCGGACTGAACCCTCAGGTACTCCACTTGTCACTTGTCTGGAGCTGGATTTGGAGTCAGCTACTGTTACCGAGTGGGTTCTGTCAGTAAGCCAGTTGGCAACCCATCGAGTGATGTAGGGATTAATGCCCAGCGTAGTAAGTTTATCTCTGATTCCAGAGTATGGGGTGGTGTCAAAGGCCTTGGCGAGTTCCAGATTGGCTGTGTGGACTTTCTTACCCTCATCCACGGCTCTGTAGACTCATTCAAAGAAATCAATTAGGTTCAGGAGACAAGATCAGAGTGGAATGGGAATAGCATTGGACAGACACTAGCACATAGGGGTAGTCTAAATTGGAACAGTCTGCCATGAGGGGAAATAATAAGAGCCATATCGACAGTCTTGATAGAGGCCGCAGAAATCTGGCCAGTGTGTTTGTAGAAGTGCAAGGTAATGTAAATAAAACAAGTGTAGTATCCTTGTATGTAATGACGTGGCAGAAAAAATTACATGGAACTACAATTGCCAGCTGCTTGAAAGACTTTTTTTTGATTTTCAATTGTTTTTTTTTTATGTACCTGTCTCAGATAAGTAGTGTTTTATGGCCAAGTCATTGATTTTGTCAGCTTTAACTGAGTGGGATATTGTATCAAATGTCTTAGCCAGGTCCAGGTTGGTGTTCCTGTGAGCACAGTTTACCCTATGTGCATTGCCTTAGTGACTTCAAGTCTAACCAGTTATGTAGACATAGCCTTCTCAAATCAGCTAAACCGAGTTTGGCACAGTGCCTTTGAACAAAACATTTCCCTGTGAATTCAGTCTGTTGCTTTCCATATTAGACTATTCAGAGTAATAGGCTTGTAGTTTCCGGGATCATTTCATTCATGTCATAAGACTGCTTGCTGGTGAAACACTGTAGTATGTTTGCAATGTGACACGTTGGCAGTGTGCATACAGCCAATCGTGGCACTATTGTTCAGCCGGGCAAATGGCACATCCAAGTCTGTACAACTGCACATACCTGTGACTACCAAAGGTTTGATTAACTGGGGTCAACATCAGTTTTGGACCTGGCATTTGTCCACATGTTGCCAGTACTGACAAAGTATACAGCTTCCTTATGTTGCATCTTGATTTTTTTAATCCCTCTTGAGGCATAGCAACACCGACAGTGGAACACCAGATCTCAACACCTCTGAAATTGTTTTAGCTGTTACTGCCATTTACCTTTTATCATGGACGTCATTATTTAAGGAAATGCAAATTGCATTTAGTGTAAAGCCTCAGACACTACCACTTGCTGGGCCACCATCTCCAGACGCAGTCATATTCTTCACTTGCTTTGTTTCCTGCTGTGAAGTACTATTCAATGAGCATTAATCTGCTGAGCAAGCATTTACTACACAACTTCATATGCAGCTTAGGGTAAAATGATAAATAGTCAAGAGGTGTTAGCAGTCCTTCAACCCCTGACTGTGCTGAATGCCTTGAGGTGATAGGTTCATAGATGAATACTTAGCTAACTGCCCTAAAGGGTCATTTTAAGCTAAGCCAATAACTGTACATTAGAATTAAACCATGTATTTTGTCTATAGATTGTATGAGACCCCCCCCCAAAAAAAAAATATGAACTTTGTTTTCAGGTAAGTCAGTAAAAGGAATTTACCACAGCTAATGATGCTTCTTGTGATTTGATGAGATTGACTATTCCTGTTGTTGTAAGTTCATCATTCAGCTGGCTTTCGGTTTCAGTGCTCATTCATGTAGATCCTTGGTTCTTAGTTTGTTTTTAAGAAGGTGTTTGCAACATATTTGGTTTGTGAACTAGATACTTATCAAGACTTTTCAGATGTATTTGTTAATATTGAAGTAGTTGCTCTTTGAAAATTCCCTTAATAACTTATTATATAAGCTAGGGTCCTTGGTTGTTATTGTTTTACTGTGTCAAGTTACAATGCTACCCTTTTTTTGACTTACATTTATTCATTTTACTTAGTGTTTAATCATTTTTAAAAATTTGCAGTCATTGTTCCTAAAGAATGAATAATTTTCTCCTTGAATTATGGACTTCCCAGTAAAAGGTAATCTGCCCATAGCCTTTAGACACCTTACATGTAATTGTCCAGGGATATACATGTGTGCTTGTGCACACATACAAACAAAACTTCCTGAAAAAAATGTGTAGTGCCCATTATTATTCCTTTCTCTGACATGACTACTGGTTTAATGCCACTGAAAATAAATATCTGGTTATTGTAGTGACGCATTGTTGCTTTAAAAATAGGTGGTAAACTGCAGTAGATTTTAATTACATTTGGACAGATAAAATATCTACAGATAGTTAACGCAGCATGTCATTTTTTTCGCCACTCTATGTGTAACCTTCTAAAGAATCCAGAAAAATATTGCAGGCTAGTTTTATTAACAGTCTTTATGCAGGGAAACTGGATAACCTAAAGTGCATGGTCAAGTCTGATGTGTCTTTTTACTGTCGGCTGCTGACAGCTTGAAGTACATTGCTTTTCAAGGTTCCTTTTCACATTTTTCTTTTTCTTAGAATTTCTGCAAATTTTACTTCTTTTTAAGAAATTGAGCTTGAATGAATTGAAGCATGTTGCATCTAACTGATTTATACATACAAATCAGAGAATGAAACAGTGGTAGATGGGGTAGAAGTTTTGTTTTATTGGGGTTCAGAAGTAGGCGTTGGTTGGTGACCCAGTTCTCGGTACTGTTAAATGTATTGTGTGTTGAGGTTTGCAGTTCGTTTGGGGAGGTTTTTCAGCAGATCAGACTGGAATCATCTGCATATTGACTGCATGCACCTTTAGGTATAGCAGTGTGAAGGCTGTAGCAAAAATTAGAGAAGAGTACTGGATCTAGGACTGACCCTTGCGGGACACCAAGTGTGATAATTAGCTGGCTGGAGAGTTTTCCCTACCAGTCAGTTAGGACTGGAACAACTGGATAGCAGGCTTGTCGAGAGAAAGAGATTTTTGTGAAAGAATGTCAAGTTTGTGGTTGACCATAGAGGTGGCTCGCTAGGTGTATTGCGGCAGGGTTTGAGTATTAAAAAGAGTCACAGCCTGCAGACACAGGCATCTTTTGGACTTGCTGAGAAATACTATTCAAAAACCATTTTTTCTACTTAGAAAGCATTTACTACACATTACCATTTATCCCTAAGCTGCATTTCAATGATTCTTCTCCTGAGGTGTTACCTCTCCTTCAACCCCTGCTGTTACTGGGATTTACCTTTTCTCATGCATATCATTATTTAAAGAATTTTAAATGCCATTTAGTCTCAAGCTTCAGTGATGGACACCTGCTAGGCCACTGTCTACAGACACATAGGCATCCTATTGACTTTGCTGTAATTTCCTGCTGTGAAGGACTTTTCAAAACCCATTAGGCAGCTTATGAAGCATTTTCTACTTATTATCATTTAACTGAGATGCAAATGCAAGACTTTCCAGAGGTGTTAGCTCTCCTTTAACCCCGAGTGTGTTGAGTGGTTTGAAGTGACCAATAGCAAAATGTATTTTATTTTGTTTGATACAAATAATGTTATTATTTCCAATTCCATCCATTATGTTACTTGTGCTATGACAGTATGTCTGTATCATGGTACATGGATACATGTATCCTTTTGTTTTTTCATGTAACAGGAAAACATCTAGTGTTAATGGTTTTCTAATATAGATTGTAATGGCTTTGATGGACTGGACAGACATGTAATGGCTTTGATGGACAGGGCAGACATGGAGTATGCTGGAGAGATCTTCTCTTACCTTGCTTTGTAACACTTGTGAATCCCATGGGATAAGCTGGATGGGGAGTTGGTCTACACTGCTCAGTTTACTACAGTTATGTCCTCAGTAAGACATGTAGATTTTAAAAATGGGCGGATGCATTTTGATAATGAATAAAGAGCATCTAAACACTACATTTTTCATGTTTACTGAGCTAGAGGTTTCAAGCATTTAGACTTCATTCTTCCCTTAGCATTCCAGTTCAAACTGTTCTTGTGTGATATTGTTTAACTGTAGCATATTTATAAAAAGGAACAGAACCTTGGTATTTCCTGATTAGAGGCTTAGAGAGGAGGTTCCATGTACTGCAGGTCTCAGTGAGAACAACAAGAGGGTAGAGAGTTTGCAAAGAAAATCTTGGCCCTAGATGGAGCACAGGAAGAAAATGACAGGATATTTCTGTCCTAGCGCATACTGAAGCCTCAGAAACTTTATTTGAGTAAGATGTAAGCAGTGATAGGTGGCAAAAATTAAAATCAGACCTAATGCCCCCTCCTGTTTGAGGTGGAAGACATGTGCTGCTGATCTATTAAATGAAGTCAGAGAATGTCATGCCCTGACTTTGCCCTGAGGGCAGGGCTGTGTGGTGATTTAAATTTATTTACAATATATTGACTGGCGTAGAGCCTTGATGTGTATGGACCATCGTTTGGCTCAGTCAAGGAAAAGCAGAATATCAAGTAGCAATAATCAATGCAGAGAAGTAGAAAATAGAATATGTAACACGAAAAGTGTCAGAATGTACTTTACGGTATTCCAAAGAAATTTTTACTTTTATTAAGGGGTTAGTATTGAACAGTAAGCAAATGTTCATTATCAATATGCGGTTTTATGAGCAGGCCTAATGTAGATCACTAGGGGTATATTATCATAGTGGGCTGGCAACCTCTTAACTTTTTTGCATTGACAAAGTTGGGTGATCAGAGCCTTTCCTGATCACATTTTGAGTCTTGCTGATCTCATCCATTTTTCCTTTAGTCAGTGTGTGTTGCCTCCAGGTGCTTCTGTTTCCTTCCACATCCCAAAGACATGCATCTGGAACATTTCTCCCCGTGCCTCCACTGAAAATCTATTCCGTCCCATTCATAATGGGTCTAATGAGGGATGAGTACATTGGAACAATGAAATATTTTTTTTCTTGATGAAAAGCCCTTACCGATGAGATGTGCCACATGGAAGGATTTCCTGACTGTTGTGGCAATGTGGTTATTGAAGTTGAGACCACTGTCCACCTGTGTCCCTAAGTCTCTTATCAAACTTTCGGTGTTTAGTGTACTTCCACCTAAGTGGTAATTCAATGGTACATGTTTTTTCCCAAAGGGGATAACTATACATTTCTTGGCATTCATCTGTAGTCCATGGCTCTCGTACCAAGCATCTGTTTCTGTAATGCCCTTTTGTAGAGTATCCATATCATTTGGGGATTCAATTATGGCTCCCAGTTTGCAGTCATCTGCAAACTTTGTTAGCCAGAGTCCCTTAGTGTTGGCCTGTACTTCAGAGAACTAGATGCCAAACAAGAGCGGTACCAGGACTGAACCCTGAGGTACTCCACTTGTCACTTGTCTGTAGCTGGATTTGGAGTCAGCTACTGTTACCGAGTGGGTTCTGTCAGTAAGCCAGTTGGCAACCCATCGAGTGATGTAGGGATTAATGCCCAGCGTAGTAAGTTTATCTCTGATTCCAGAGTATGGGGTGGTGTCAAAGGCCTTGGCGAGTTCCAGATTGGCTGTGTGGACTGTCTTACCCTCATCCACGGCTCTGTAGACTCATTCAAAGAAATCAATTAGGTTCAGGAGACAAGATCAGAGTGGAATGGGAATAGCATTGGACAGACACTAGCACAGAGGGGTAGCCATATCGACAGTCTTGTTCGAGGCCGCAGAAATCTGGCCAGTGTGTTTGTAGAAGTGCAAGGTAGTGTAAATAAAACAAGTGTAGTATCCTTGTATGTAATGACGTGGCAGAAAAAATTCCATGGAACTACAATTGCCAGCTGCTTGAAAGACTTTTTTTTGGATTTTCAATTCTTTTTTTTTATGTACCTTTCTCAGATATGTAGTGTTTTATGGCCAAGTCATTGATTTTGTCAGCTTTAACTGAGTGGGATATTGTATCAAATGTCTTAGCCAGATCCAGGTTGGTGTTCCTGTGAGCACAGTTTACTCTATGTGCATTGCCTTAGTGACTTCAAGTCTAACCAGTTATGTAGACATAGCCTTCTCAAATCAGCTAAACCGAGTTTGGCACAGTGCCTTTGAACAAAACATTTCCCTGTGAATTCAGTCTGTTGCTTTCCATATTAGACTATTCAGAGTAATAGGCTTGTAGTTTCTGGGATCATTTCATTCACGTCATAAGACTGCTTGCTGGTGAAACACTGTAGTATGTTTGCAATGTGACACATGTTGGCAGTGTGCATACAGCCAATCGTGGCACTATTGTTCAGCCGGGCAAATGGCACATCAACGTCTGTACAATTGCACATACCTGTGACTACCAAAGGTTTGATTAACCTGGGTCAACATCAGTTTTGGACCTGGCATTTGTCCACATGTTGCCAGTACTGACAAAGTATACAGCTTCCTTATGTTGCATCTTGATTTTTTTAATCCCTCTTGAGGCATAGCAACACCGACAGTGGAACCCCATATCTCAACACCTCTGAAATTCTTTTAGCTGTTACTGCCATTTACCTTTTATCATGGACGTCATTATTTAAGGAAATGCAAATTGCATTTAGTCTAAAACCTCAGACACTACCACTTGCTGGGCCACTATCTCCAGACACAGGCATATTCTTCACTTGCTTTGTTTCCTGCTGTGAAGTACTATTCAATGAGCATTAATCTGCTGAGAAAGCATTTACTACACAACTTCAATTGCAGCTTAGGGTAAAATGATAAATAGTCAAGAGGTGTTAGCAGTCCTTCAACCCCTGACTGTGCTGAATGCCTTGAGGTGAAGACAAGTTCTGCTCCTTTCTTTATAGTTATCTGTCTCCAATTGAGTATTTACACATGAAAGACCTCTCTCACCTTGCTAACTGGCTCCCTGGTATTAAATCCTTTCAGAGTCACCTTAGCTGGGTAGTTGTCTGTCTTTGTTATTCAGTTATTTCACAGTCACCTTGGCTTCGTTGTTGTCTGTCTCCACTGGAATATTTCGACATGAAACACCTTTCTCACCTTCCTAAATGGCTTGTGAGTATTCAGTCCTTTCTGATTCAGGTTTACTTGATAGTTGTCAGTCTCTGCTTTACAAATTTAACAAAAATGCTATATCTCGCATATGAAAAGGCTTTCTCAACATTGATTACACAGATTTTAGCAAACAATTATAAAAACAAAGTGATTATAAGCAATGGTTTAGTACTGTTCCCTAATACAGACTCACAATTCTCAAGGACAGACACAATGTAAAGGAAGAGACATCAGATTGAAAGCAGTGCTTGGTGACGTAGTTACAATGTATGATAATTACCGAAAATGTTTTCATTATTAAACTTAATTAGGGTTGGTACATGGGCATAGCCAATTCACTTTGAGACACTGTTTGAGGTTTTGTTAAGAGACCTGAGCAGGACACAGCTGTCTCCACCCACATCCCCCTTGATGACCATGTCCATCCTCCCCTGGCAGTGCCATCAAAAAACATAATTTCATGTAACCAAGGAAATAACTCAGGATTTGTATTGAACATTGGAAAACATTTAGAGGGTGTAATACATTATATATTTAGCTCTATTGAGTTAACATATAGTGGAGAAGGATTGGTCCTGAGGGCCACCGTCAAAGGCTAAAAGATAATGAAAGGCTCAACTGCCATGATAGCCTGTTGTTTGAAGTACTTTGAGCTGAAGTGACTGCCAAAGGAGCGTGTACTTCTGAAAACCTTGTAGCCGAAGTAAATGACAAAAGAAAGAGAGTCTTCCAAGAAAAATATTTTATATCTGCAGTAGCTGCTGGTTCAAATGGAGGTAGGATGAGTTTTTCCAACACCAAATTGAGTTCACATGCAGGATTCTGGTTTCTCCGGGAAGACTGTACATTTTTGGACCCTCTGAGGTACTGCTTTAGCAGGGGATGAGTGTCCAGAGATTTGTAACACTCTTAACATATACTGGAAGAATCATGCAGATAAAATGTAAGCCAAAAAAGGTTTATTTTACATGCATGGAGACCTGCTACATGCATGGAGACCTGCTACAAAGAACTTGGTATGTCAGCAGTCTGAATTCTGTACATTTTACATGGGTTTTTATAGTACTCTTTGCACGTACACAGCAGCTGATTACTAGACAAGGCATTTAAGTCAAGGCTATAAATTCACTCACTGGATTCTTAGATGATCACAAATCAGACACGAGATAAGCTGGTGCCTACCCCAAGGTAACATCTATACATTCTTCCTTGTTCAGAGGTCAGTCACAAGATAGGCTTGTGCCTGGACCAAGGCAGCATCTGTGCATTCCTTTTTGGTCAGCAATTTTTTTTCCAGAAAAACAACTCATTTTAGCTTATATCTTTGCACGCAATGCAGTTTCACATTTTAACCCTTTTTATACAGGATACAAAGATGTTGAACACAAACATTCCTACTACAATGAGAAAAGAGCGGAGGGTCTGCTTTGTAATGATCCGAGATGGCAGATGCATGGATTCTTATTGAAGTATAATATAGGCCCTTGTGAAACACCTCATTTAAGTATTGCAAAATATGAGGAATATTGTGCTTTGGTGAGTCTATTCCTTGTGCTTGGTTCCAACCACCAAATATCTTCCATTTATCAGTTTAAGATTGCAATAACACTGGGCCTGCTGGACTGAAAAATGATGTCCATCACAGGTTTAGTGAGACATGTGATTTGTTAAAAGAGTTGATTAGCCATGCTGCAAAATTCAGAGTTTGGAGCTGAGTGTGCATACTTTGACATTTCTGCTGAGACAGTAGGTGAGCTATTTGAGGCAAGTACCATGTAGGGTTGGGTGACATATTACTTAGACATGGGTACCATTGTTGGCAAGGCGAGTCGAGCAATCATAATCATTTTTGTTTTTCCCCGTCTGACTTATAATAAGACCTTGGAGAGTAGAGTCAGAGGGATAAAGGCATACACTGTTTATTCCAGCTGAAGCATATAGCATCCGCTTTCCATGATTTTTTGGGATGAGTTCTTGTGCAGAATTTTTCTAAATGTTATTTCGGGGGACAGGAAAATAGATGTATGTCTGGGCTTCACCATTTTTGTGTTTACGCGATGAAGACTTTGGGTTCCAGTTTCCATATGTGCGTGTCCATAACATTTCTGCTTTGGTTGTCTGCCAGAGTTTTGGGGTTTCTTGGGAGGAATTGATCGTGAACATGAATTTGTTAAGTAAAGGTTGTGTTCCACAACGCCATGGCCGGTCTGCAAAGGGGGCAGGAGTGGGTACCCCCTGCTTGCTTATGTACCACATAATGGTATTATTTTCTGTCTTTATCAATAGATGTCCAGGATGAATGAAGTCCTTAAAGGCTGTCAGAGCATTCGGTACAGCTAGCCCTTCTTTCTAGGTTGATATGTAGACGCAATTGGTTTGTGCTCCATTTGCCTACAATGCATCTCCCGGCCAGATGGGCCCCCCAAGCATAGCGTGAAGCGTGTTATGTTAAGGTTTGGGTGGCATGGGGTACAATGAATGACAGTCCCTTGTTTTGGTGACATGTGTCTGCACACCAAAGGAAGTCTTGTTGCAATCAGGGGATGAGAGGAATCATTGTTTCCAGGCTGTGACAATGTTGACTCCATAAGGTTTTTATGTACCATTGAAGTTTCCTCATATGCACTCTCACATAGAATTAGTACAATGCAGGTTGCCATGAACCCCAAAGCCTACACACTTTCTCTTGCAGATAGCTGGGTTTTTGGTCGAACTTGTTCGAAGTATGTTGTCAATTGAATTACTTTGTCTGCCATGAGTTAAGCCATCTGAACAGTTGTATTCAAGCTTGCACCGAGGAATTTATAGGACTAAGAAGGCAAAACCCACCGGTAACAGAACCAAATTGTTGTGGCTCAAGTAAATTGATTCTCATAGTCTAGATTTATGATGTCGGAAATGAGACATCCCATGGCTTTATAAGAAAGGCTGATTAGACTGATGGGTCTGTAATATCTGTGGTTCATGTTTGGAACCCCCCCTTATGTATGGGCATCATGCTGGCTGATCTCCAGCCCTCAGGGATATATCCTTTTTTAAAATTCATGTTAATTAGCTTTAATGGAAGTTGCAATAGTCTGTACTTATTGCTGATTTATACGTTGTACGGTATATTATGAGGCGTAGGAAAACGGATGATGATAGGCCTTGAGTTTGTGGGGTCAGTATTATTTCCACCTTTGATTAGAGTGATGTTGAAGGCAAAACGCCCCATGGAAAAGACATATAATTCCTGGTCGGAACTCTTTATAAGTACAGATATGGGGAAGGTGATGCTGTCTGCAGATACAATGAGAAAGGTAGTAGTTGGCTTGCCTGGTGTATTGCGGCAGGGTTTGAGTTAGAGGTGGAGTCACAGTCTACAGACACTGTCATCTTTTGGACTTGCTGAGAAATACTATTCAAAAAACATTTATCCGCTTAGAAAGCGTTTACTACACAGTAACAGTTATCCCTAAGCTGCATATCAATCATTCTACTGCGGTGTTACCTCTCCTTCAACCCCTGATGTTACTGGGATTTACCTTTTCTCATGCATATCATTGTTTAAGTAATTTTAAATGCCATTCAGTCTCAAACTTCAGTGATGGACACCTGCTAGGCCACTGTCTGCAGACACATAGGCATCCTATTGACTTTGCTGTTATTTCCTGCTGTGAAGGACTTTTCAAAACCCATTAAGCAGCTTATCAAGCATTTTCTACATTTAACAATTTAACTGAGCTGCAAATGCAAGACTTTCCCGAGGTATTAGCTCTCCTTTAACCCCTACTATCTTTAGTGGTTTGAAGTGAACAATAGCAAAATGTTCATCCTTTATTTACAGTTTTCTGTCTTCAGTGGACTTTTTCCACATGAAAGACTTCTCTCACCCTCCTAACTGACATCCTGGTATTCAACCTTTCGTGAGGCAGCTTGGCTTCCAAATTGTCTGTCTCTGCTGTTCATTCCTACTTTGAGTAATCTTGGCTCTTCTCTTGTCTGTCTAAAGGTGAGTATTTAGACATGATAGTCCTCTCTCACCTTCGTAAATGGCTTTGTGGTACCAGATCCCTTTATGATTCATGTGGTGTTGATAGTTGTGTGCCTTGCCTTTAAAAATGGTTGAATGTGTCCAAAAATTTAAGGACAGGTTAAAACTTCAATGCATCTCAATGTTTGTAATTCTATCAGAGCACCGCCACCCACCTTTAATCAGAGAGAGAGACAGCTACACATATTTACATATATGGTACTTGTAACACAATCACAATATGTATTATGTTACAAGATATGCCTGTCAAGAAATATGTATATATTTTTTCGACCTGCCTCTGTTTGGGTATGCTGACTAATGCGCATTTATGTACGTCTACCATACTTGTGTGTATATCTGTATTTATGCATTTTCAAACTGCTTACTGTATTTGACACATAGCCAGATTCTTACTCCTGTTGGCAGTGTATAACTACATAATTTGCCTGCTGCTGGTTTGTGGGTTTCTAAAATTCCTTACAACCCTGTCTGCCAACAGCTAATGATTTTCATGTCTGGGAAGATGGCCGGTATTAACTGTAAATTAAGAGACTGTGTTTATGTGCTGAGAAAGCGGTGTGCCACTATAACACTGACATCATTTGTCAGGGAGATAAATGAAGAACGCTTGGTAACAGCATTACTTTCAATTCTTTCAGTGTGGGTACTGTGATGGAACCAGATACATGCACAGTGAAGCAAGGCATGCAGATGGAAGGTCAGTATTGTGTTGAGTTGAGCTCCTTTCTCTTTTTGAATGCTCATACTGTAATGGTCACATGAGTGGGTTGATAACACCATGATCTGTGTTGGTTTAGGTGTCCCTCAGAGACCTATCCAGGTGTGGATATGTGGCCATTCCTACGTGCACTGGTCAGCGAGAAGAGCTTTAGAAATAGGAGCCAACAATCTGTGGCAAAGTGAGTCCGAAATTCAGGTGTTGTGGGTCGGGAAAAGAGGCTTGCAGTGGGATGGTCTGCTAAGCTGCCTGCGTGAGAAAAACGGCAGAGGAGAAAAAACAGATATCCTAGTACTGCATCTGGGAGGAAATGACCTGACCACATGCCCACTTGTGGATCTGAAAGTTGAAATTAAGAAAATTTTGTGGAGACTGCTTACATGGTGGCCTAATCTACATATCATATGGTCAGACATCATACAAAGGATGGTTTGGAAGGGTGCACGTACCGCTAAGGCCATTGATAAAATCAGAAGACTGCACAATGGTTTCATGTGGGGACAAATGGAGATGTGCAAAGGATCTGTGATTCACCATAATGCTATTAATGCTCAGCGGCCAGAGTTATACCGGATTGACCATGTTCACCTCAGTGACAGTGGACTAGATATATTTTTACGTAATTTGACAGAGTCTGTAATATTAGCAAAACTACGGTGCTCAGTGATCCTGGTATGTAAATAAATGTGCTGACCACGCATGCAAGAAAAAGTTGTTTGACTGGTTCATTTAAGTGTTTGTCTGTAGTGACACAAGTAATCGGTCCATAGGTCAGTACACAGCAATATGACATAGCCACAGGCTTCATAACACATGTAAAATAAATAAAAACAGTTAATGTACTCTTGGGTCTGTCTCAGTTGTCATGGATAATGGGGTGGGGGCATGGAAAGCTCTGTTGCCAGTTGAGTGGTGAAGATCAATATGTACTGCATTAACCCTACTAATAACTTAGTACGGCATGGCATGTGTTGATCATTTAGTGACCAAGTGAGTGTTTAGCTCTGACAAGACAAGAAATCATTGGTATCTGACACTATTAGCCTCTGTTTTTTGTATACCACGACGGTTGTGGATAGCACACCTACTATTTTTATCAATTTGAATATGCGTCATGGTAACTGGTGGACTACACATCCCCTATGTTTACAGCCAGTACTGCTGATCATCGCTTCTGTCAGGGAATTAGAACACTGGAATCAATGCATCCAGACAGCAGAGTGTCTGCATTGGCCTTTCCAGTAGTATCTTGCGGCATTCAGTTGACTACGAAATCTGTTGAGCAACCCTGAATGTTGTTAACCAAATGGGTTAGATGGCGGTATATGTTGTTCTTGGACAAACAGTACTAGTTACAATGTTATTAACTCTGCTTGACAGTAAAGCAATGCCGTGAATACCTATAACCGTTGCTTTGGTTAACTATAGGGGAATGTCAGAGTACAGGTAAATGTCCTGAAGCACGGTTGAGTGACAATTTGCTTAATTTTTTTTAATTGTGTTTTCTTGTGTTTGTCATGTACATAAAACTTGTTAAACTGGCATACGACATCACTGCATGCATTTCCACCCTTGCTGACAACTCAGCCATACATAAAGTTTTGACGCTTACCATCACCTACTCTGTTCCGAAAAAGCATGGTTTCCAAACCTATACCCATTTACTGTCTCTGCCAGTCCATCATAGACTCCATGAAGTTACGTTTTTGTCAAACCTAATAACTTGATTATAGCAGCAGTACAAGGATATGACTGTGTCATCATCAGCTTCTGACTGGTAATTGTGCTTCATCTTCTGAGTGGTAATTGTGTTTCAAAGTTAAAGTGATACTGTAACTATTTTTGTATTGTGCTGTGCAGTCAGTACATGTATAGGAAAAATTCAGAAATCACAGTGTAGATTAAGTCTACTTGTCTATGGTGAAACTTGCATAGTACGTGAAACTGTAGTCACACGTTTCATCAGCTTACACATGTCATGTTTCCCTGTTCATGCTTAAAATGTGGAATGCTTCCGCAGTGATTGAAATTGGGAAATGCCATGCATCTCTGCTCTGCAACTGGATTGATGTCATGTTTCAATGGACAATGTGTTGCTTTTTGCACTTCACAGAATAATTTGGCGTGATGTTCGGGATGAATATGCACGGTCCAGTTCCTTTCAGTTTTGAACCCGAATATGCACCAGGAGAAAGAAGACCAAAACGACGCCGAGATAGCAATGGAAGCAGTGATGTAGAAGAACATGAAGAGAACACCCAGAGCATGACTTGGTGCACGTGTGAAAAGTGTGTTTTAATGAATACGCCACAGGAGTGCTACTGCTGTGTATCGTCCCATCGTGCACGTGCCAAAATTGCTCAGCTCGAACTCGCTGTTCAGCCAGTGTGCATCACTGATCACACAGACTTTGAAATGGCGTGCCTAACGCCACTTGTACTGGAATTGATTCTGCGGTCAATGCACTACGTTACAAGGCGATCACGCAGCATACAGTGGACCAATAGGTAAGGGAAAAGTGTCTGATTCGAAAGATGGTTGTTGTTACAGCACATAAATACTCACCGGTGCTATTTACGTGGTGCTATTTCTTACCTTGCACTCTATGAACATTACTTTTAGAGCAACACCAATTATGTCAGGTTAACTTTCAGAGCCAGAGAAAAGCATGGTGACTTCCTTTCCAGCTATTATAGGTAAATGACTAGGTTGTGGTCATACATTGGTAACTTAGTGCAGAAAGGTGTAAAACTGATGCTGCAGTCAAACGCGTTACGTATTAGGGTCAGATTGGAAAATATTATCCGTTGTCTAGATTTCGGTGATAAGTGAAGATTTCTATGTTGGCCAATTGTTTGTTGCAGGTAGCCCACACAAACAAGTCATAGTCCTAACTGGAAATGTGAACAGAATGTTTTTTTGATACTTGTGATGAATTCATGATGAGGTGTAAGTTGCTATAATAGGTGTTGTGATTTGACAGGTTGTACCGTGTGGTGGCATACCGTGCTTATGTGCTATGGATTTTTGAAAATCGAAGACTCGGACGTGGGAACAGAGTTGTAATTCCAGCATGTGTAGTGTCACGTATACGACAAAAATTCCCTGAAGACGACAACGAATATGTTGGTTTCCTGCCTTTTGATGGGTTTTTGGTATACCCGGAGTAACGAGCACACATTGGTGTAATGGAAGTTGAATGACTATTCATTGTCTATAATGGACCCCGGAACATTATGTTTCTCTGCTCTAAGGATGTATGAAAGTGTAAAATGTCCTGTGCTTGTCGATGGCAATAAAAGTTCTAAATATTTTTAAAATGTTTTGACTTACGATTATTTGAAGCAGACAGTGTGAATAACTGATGTACTGGAAAGGTAAAGATGGATTAGTCATGTTTATTTGCAAATACTGACTTTGGGTGTATTGCATGCAAGTTGTGCATTGTAGGTAATGTGTGGTCTGCTTGATGGCAGTGTACACAATAGAGCCAATTATGGTCCTGCCATACATCATGTCACCAACGTACATATGGGTATTACTGCCTTATCAGACCATGGCTATGGCTCATGACGATACTGGTAATAGTTGACACTGTGGACATGTATAGCTGATGCCTACCTAAGTACACTGCTGTATTGAGTCAATGAAGTTGACTACTGATGCGGAAATGTGTCAGTGTCCATAATGTCGCATTGGACATGACACGTTCACTATAGACATAATCCAGACCCGTTTTACGGTTTTGTGTACTGTGATGTACATCTGTGAAGTAAATTTAACATTTTAAATATGTTTCTGAAGTCAGGCACAAGTGATGACAACTGTAATATCATTGTTACATGTGTACTGGCATTGTATGATGCCTTGATACTGCACTGCTGAGTATTTTTCGCCGATTGACAAAAGGGGTTATGGGAGGTTGCGAAGTATGATTGTCATCGCCTAGTCTGCTTTTGTCCTTGCTGTAATATGTGAATGCACACACAAGCCAATCATGGGTGACAGCTCATTGGTGTGAAATATTGTAGACAGAATGTGTAGTACAACATATTGACAATTCAGGGTGTGTGAGTGTGTTGTAGTGGTCTTTCAGGCTGCTAGAAATGATGGTACTTTATATGCAGGCCAGTTTAACATTGCCAAGGCATTTATTTACTCGGCGATTATGACCAAATAACTGAAATAGGCTTAGTCCAGCTGTATTACTAAGGCCGGATTACGTAAGGTAGTTAACTGAAAGCTATGGCTTCAAAGGGCGTCAGTTCAAGAGCGATTCATAAGAAGTGGTGAGGTACACACACACACACCCATACAGACCACCACAAAAGCAGTAGTGGCTTGTAAAATTTTTAGTAGACCTTGAGGCGAATACATGGCCGGGTGTATTCCACCAAACTGTTTTGTATTCATAGTACATCTTGCGTTTCTGTGATGGTGTAGTCAGGGACATTACATTTTTTTTGTATAAATGAGCTCATCTAACAATCACTTTATATTTCTATTTACAGATAGCCATATATTGCATTGCAGCAGTGAGATATATTTTGTTTAAAGTTATGTGATGCAGTCAATATGTAATGTTTTACAGTATATTGGTGTGTAACTTTTCATTCAATAACTGCATGGATTTATAAATAATTAAAATTTTTTTTTATTAGGTTAATCAGTATTCTACACAAGGATTTGACAGAATGCCGCAGTGTTTGGCTTATGGCTGTCAGACCAGAAGAGGGCGCATGCCCGAAGGGATGTCCTTCCACCGATTTCCGCGGGATGCACAACTATGCACAATGTGGGTCCGTAGATGTGGAACAGATGTTGGTGACATTATCAAATTTGTTAAGGCTGAGATAATCAGCAATCCCCCAAAGCATTACCTGTGCTCTCGTCATTTTACAGAAGATATGTTCGAGTTAGACTTCCGCTATGAATTGATGCCAGATTCCATGAAACCACGTAGACCTTGTCGTATATTGAAGGCCAATGCACTACCAACGATGTTTGACTTTGCCCAAAAACACATTCGGAATAGTTCGGTGCAACGTATTGATCGGAATATGCGAAGAAAGGTATGTCTGCTGTTACATTAACAACTACTGTTAAAAGATGTCTGGACACTACTGTCCAACGACCAGTATTGAGCAAGCAAGCTTAAAGACCAGTAAGCAATACCGGGCTTGTATATAGTCACTCTTAAGGATGATGTCGCTTTTTAGTTACTTATTGAAGTTAATGTGAAATATCACATTACCTGTAGTCTAAAGTCAGGTGGAGATACAGATTTGTTTCTTACGTATTTTATTGTATTTGTACTACATCAGCGGTGTGCACAAATATTAATGTTGTACTTGTATTTGTGACCTAAAAGGTGTGCAGAAATGTTACTGTTGTAGATGCACTTGCAAGTGCATCAAGATCACTGTGTCAATTAAAGTTTAAAGTGAAGTATATGAAGTTGTTCTCCTGTATTTTGCAGCTTCTGGAGGACCTGCTGTCAGAACCACAGCCCATACAAGAGCATTTGGAGGATACAGCTGGAAGCAGTAATATGCAGGTAAATCAAATGAGTTGCATCTGGCAAAAGTACACTTGAAATGCGGCTATGCAGTCCCGTTTTAAATTTTGGAAGAATGGTTTATAAGTAAGGGGTGATGTGCAATGCATTATCACATTTGTACTGCAAAGATAGCGCAAAATTTCATTATTAGATAATTGGAAAATAGATATGTGACTGACTAGGGTCCAGTTGATTAACAGTTGTACATCTCAGTGAGTATCCATTAGACTCTGCACAGGCTTGTAAGTATGAGTAGTTAAATCAAAATAAAATGTGCATTTACAGGATGGATGTTCTGATGAACCAAAAGTTAAGGTGATAAGAGTGTTGTCATTTACACTTTCCTGTAATGGAATTTTGCATGTAGAGATGACTGAAAGAGGAGGGTGTGTAGGACTCTTTTGGTGTGAAGAGCTCATGCTGAAGTAATGTCTGTTAGAAAGGGTAAGTTGTACAATCCTGGTTACCAATTCACAGTACTTTGGTAAAAATGTTGAGTATGGCCCACTTTGGTAGAAGAGGGTACATAAAGACAAGGCACTGACACATTCTACAAACCTAAAGGGTCTCTATACATAAAAGGATGGCCATGCATACATCAATGTCTAAATCTTAATTGTTCTCCATTTGGCTTAACAGCAGCCTGCATCAGTATTGGAGCATGATCGCTGTGAGGGAATGCAGATGGATGTTACTGAGCAGAATCGCAGTGTTTACATGGAGTCGGGCATACATCCTACTTATGTAAGTGATATGTACCAATTAGTACATTTGAGAAAATGCAGATGATATCAGTGTGCAGTGATTCCTTTGGGTTGTGAATCAGTAATCACCCGATTCTCTTTCGGGTTTTGTAGTGGGCCTTTTTATTTACATCCCTTGGCACCTGGTCCCGTCATTGTAGCGCATTGGCCATGGTCAGCTTGTCCCACAAAAGAGAGCAGACAGTATGCAAAAATAATGAAGGGATATGACAAGGACGAGTGTAGCATAGCTGCATGTATCCAATATATTGACAGTAGCAATTTCAGACGTGCATTTCTGTTGAAATTGTTGGGCTGGTAGGTTACAATGTCAGTCTGAGGACATGCCAGACAACTGAATGGAAGCTTCAGTTGTGGTTGTTGTGTATTTCAGCTGAGAAGTTGTAAATCAGGTGTGATATGCAACCAGAAGTGCAGGTGTCGAAATGACCAAGTTAGAAAGACTGTGACTCCGGACAGCTATTATAAGTCTTACTGTTTGTGATGTTATTGTAAATGGCCACCACAGCACAAGCATTACAAGCATGAATGCCCCTCAAGTTATATTCACAGCACATCAGTCCGTAACATGATTGTCATGATTCATTACGACATACCTACACTGACCTGTGGCAGTGAAAAGGTTGCTTTTTAGCCATGAAAATGCTACAAGGCTGTTTATGTACTCGGCCTTATTGTGTATGCTAATTGTAATGTATGACAATAAATTCTGAAATACAGTGCTAAGGATGCCTATACTTTGTATTCTAAACAGGTGGAGATGGAACTTGGAACAGTGTGCTCAGAGGTCGTTGTGGACAACAGTGAGGTAATGATTAGTGGATTGAGAAAAACAGGTAAGTTGAAGAATAAGTCCTGTCAGACCCAAAATATACTGGCTGCAGTAAGTATAGGAATACAGGCCAATATGCAAGAAAGTAGTAGTAACAAATCAGAAGCTAAGTTGATCCAAAGCCATAATGTTGCTGTTCAATTTCCAGAAATAGTCGTGCCAACATTTGTAGATCACAATTACAGTAAGGTGTCAAAATGCATACAGAAGAGAAATGCTTTGAAGCAAAGCACAGAAGAGGACGTATGTCATACTAATGTAGAGAGTGGGAGTAACCATCATTCAGTGGTACAGTCTTGCACTGAAGTAGTGCAGGTCCAAGAAGAAAATGAGGGCAGCATGTGTAGTGACAACAGTAGTGAGGACTGTATGTCTGAAGTAAGTACATCAAATATGGGTAATGAGAATCTGGAAGACCCAGACTGGGGAGAATCCTCTATAAGCATGTCTCAGTCTGAGGCGGATGATTCTTTCCAGGAATTGTCAGTGGAGGAAGACATTGTTGGACAAAAAAAATTCATTGTTTTCGAGGCATGCCTCGATAACTTGTTGATGAAACTTATATGTCCAGTGTGCAGGGCAGCAGCTTGTGAAATTGAGAAGAAGACCATACTTGGAACTTTTGTTTGTGTTAAAGTGTTCTGCTTCAATGGACATGAAATTCTAAGCTGGGAAAGCCAACCACTACTTGGTCGAATGCCAGCAGGCAACCTAATGAGTGCTGCCGCAGTACTGTTTAGCGGTACTACTTACGCACACATATCAAGGTTTTGTGCCTACATAGGTGTAGAATTCATAGGAAAGACGACATACTACGACATACAGAGCCAATATCTTTTCCCAGTTGTGCAATTCCATTGGCATGAGCAGCAGAAGGAGCTGTTGAAGGACACTGAAGGGAGACTGATAAGGTTAGGTGGTGACGGACGCTGTGACAGTCCAGGATTTTCTGCTAAGTACTGTACCTACACTATGATGGATTTAGACACAGGATACATACTGGATTTTGCTGTGGAGCAGGTCTGTGAAGGGGTGGCATCAGTGGGACTTGAGAAGATAGGTTTTGAGAGGTGCATGAGAAATTTAATTAGTAAAGGTGTGAGTATCGGAGTAGTAGCAACAGATAGGCATCGGGGTATAGCATTACTAATGCGTACTCAATTCACTGACATAGATCATCAGTTTGACATTTGGCACATGTGCAAAAGCATTCGAAAAAAAATAATGCTGGCTGCCAAACAGAAAGGACAAGAGGATTTACTGCCATGGTGCCGCAGTATTTGTAATCACTTGTGGTGGTGTACAGCAACATGCGAGGGTGATCCAGTATTACTTATGGAGAAGTGGTTGTCCCTGTCATATCATGTGATTGACCAACACAGCTGGGGGGGTGCAACCAAATATGTGAAATGTCCACATGAAGTACCAGTACCTCGTGGGACTGATAAGAAATGGTTAGAGGAAGGAGGGGAGTGCCACAGTGCACTTCACAAGATAGTAAGTAACACACTGTTTATAAAAGATCTGCAGCAGACGACAAAGTTCTGTCATACTGGCAATCTGGAGGTATTCCATGCATTGCTGTGTCGTTACTGTCCAAAGTTAGAACACTTTAGCTATGGAGGCATGAAAGCAAGAACAATGTTAGCGGTCTTGGACCACAATGCAAATCAAAATAGGGAGCATTCAGTGATTAGATGCCCTAGTCGCTCCAGGCCAGTTGGTGAAAAGAGATACAGAATAGTGTATCCCAAGGCCAAGCAGGAGTGGATAGCAAAGCCTATATTTGATGGTAGGAAGTATGACTACATCTATGACCTCATGATGAACGTAGTGTCTGCCAAGACAGGTAGTCTAAGTGTGGATCCAATGCAAGTACCAGAGCTGCCTAGAAACATAGCTAGATGTGAGCGGCCAGAGAAAAATACTGTGATTGCACGGTTACAGTCCCACTTCCACAGTAAGTCCTAAGGTGGACGTGAAAAAGTGTAGAGTTATGAGAATGTGATAACTAACTGAGTCCAGGGTACAATAAGGATAAGCTGCTTGTCATGTGCGTATGTGAAAAGAGCCAAATTTTAGCAAGTGCCATTGCTACATATTAAAGACCAAACAGTGTCAGACAGTCTGCGAGACTTTGACAGCAGCGGCCGATCTGACTACTGTCACTTAGTACAGAAAAAAAAAAACGGTAGAAGTGTCAGTATTGAAAATGTGAGAAATGTTAGAGTGCGTCAAGCTTCATATTTCTGTAATAAATGAGACAGTCATGGTAAGGCAGTTACAGAAGTAGATGTGAACTCGTTAATGATTGTTAAATGTACCTGTTGAATGAGAGGGTAGATTTAATTTGTGTCACTTGCACTGTATCAGCTGAAGTAAGTGTTGGTTTTCATCCACTTTTACCCATATTTACAGTTGAAGGCTTGTATCGCTTTGAACCTGGGTGGTATGTGTGAGTAAAATAGGGAAAGGCCTTAGATAATGATATGGAACTGTTATATTTCTGGTGACATGTCAGTGTATAGTAGCTGAAAATGAGTTCTCTGAGCGGGTATTAATGTATACAGAGCAACAGCTGATCCATGTAAAGTGTGTATGGATATAATGGTATAATATTTAACAACTGTTCTCTCTCGTCTGAGTCCTGGTGATTGAGAATAGGTGATCGGAAAGTTGGGTGATCCATTTTGCGGTAATGAGATCTTTTCTGTCATGAACATTGCTGGAGAGAACCGTCCAACTTACGATTGGTTTGACATGGATGCCAGAATTACCAAGCTGACAGTAAAGGTGGGTATCACCAGTGATTTTACAGCATGCAAGAAGTAAGGATTAAGTCATACATAAGTGTTTTTCTCTGTAGCCTAACAGTATGTGTTATTGATGGGCATTTACAGGCGATGTGAATGTGGAGAGCTCAACTGAAGAAATATAACCTGAACAAAGTGAAAGTATCGGCAGAGTCCTCATGGTAAATATTGCACAAAGGAAATATTACAGCCAAGGTAAGTGTGATTTAGTTAATAATTATAGCCCGCGAAGCAACGATGACCGCTCATAAGTGAGTTTGAAAGGTAGACAATACTCATACTTGTTAGTGAAAGGAACTGTGATGATAGTGTGTGATACATGATTGTTTTATTTATAGTGAAGGAATTGTTTGAGCAAGAGTGCCATTGGTTCTAGGTTGCCATATTCAAAGTGTTTGTAGTGCGTAGATAAAATGCATAGTGATAACAGCATTCAGGAATACCAGCTGGAACAGGTTACAGCTCACTGCACATTGCTGGACATGAACACTGCAGAGGCATGCTGTATCAAGGATGATGGACAGTGAGACCGAACCATGACAGGGATGGTTGTTGAGACTATGTCTGTTGCATGATGCACTTGCAACGGATAGGGAATGGGAGAGTTCAGTGGCAGTCAGTTGATTACATTCTGTGGTGGTATAATCGATACACTTAACAGTTGCAATGGTCATTGTCTGGTGACTTGATGTGCTTGACACACACCTATGTTAGATATTGTAAGGGAAGGGAAAAGTAAAGGTTATGGTCTGCTGACTTGACAGCATGAGGTTGTGACACTATTATGAATGTTTGACGTGCAATTGGAAGGGAAGCGCAAGGATCGGTGGACGGACTGCTTGAAACATAAAAATGAGAGGCAGTGGTAGATCAATGCTACTAATTAGTGGACGTGCAGTTGATGAATGTGTTATAGCAAACATTCATGCACATAGTTAATTTAATTGGAAATTTTGTATCCTTATTTTGGCACACTGAATGGAGGCACACACGTAGGATAAGTATATTGCTGGTCGTGCATGGCTTTGTGTGTTCTGGACTTTTTCATATATGTAAATGCATCATTATATTGGTTTGATACACTTTGGTATTACAGAGAGTCTGCTAGTTGTAGTAGTGCACTGAATTAGATCAGACCATGCACAGGAATAAAGGCAAAAATCATACTAAGCAGAGCCATTGTATGTATGAAGTATGTACTGTACACCAAAAATACATTGAGCCTATATAATTAGCAGTAACCAGTTTCTGTAGACACTCTTGACCAGTCACTGAGAAGACATTCTTTGTTAGACATGAGCTTGATAAGCAAGTGGGTGGTGACATGGCACAGGAATCACAATGTTCAAAATCCTGTGTTGCAGTTATTGCCTGTAACAGTGTTTCTAGTCCAAGCCTTTGTGTAGTGTGCTCCCTGTCACCTGTGCAGATGATGAAGGCTGGTGCCCTTGACACACTGTAACTTGTGTGAACATGTACTAAAGTCTGATGCACAGTGTGAGACAGCGTAACATCATGCAGCTGTTACAAATTTGATGCCAAAGGGGTTTCTGTGATGTAATACATGCATGTTGGGTAACCTACAGTATTTTGTAGGGCTTACACACACTTATAAAAAGGGGAGAGCACTATGACATGTGCCTTTGGATATCAGATGTCAATATTTATGCGAACTTGGAGTAAGCTGTGCAATATTGCCCAAAGGGCACAAAGCACTGCCTGGTACAGTGACTTGTAATAGTGTAGACAGGAAAATTATGGAGTCAAAATTGTCAGTCTGTACTCATGAAACTGACAGTAGTATTACTTCTGTGTGCTTTATTGCCTGACTTGACAAGTTTAATTACTGCAACTGCAAATTGGATGCTGCAATACTAATTTTAGTGAAGGCTTTAAACCCTCTTACGTTATGTTTTCTGTGAACTGCACATGTCAAATTATTAATGTGAAAAATACAAATAACTGTCTGGCTGAGTAGTGTCCACTGCCAATTAACTTATCGATATTTGAGCAGTGTAGCAGTAAGATTTGAAATATGCACAAAGAAAGGCAGGGACGGCCTCAAAATAAATTTAGTAATATGGAAAAAGGACTAAAGGATTGCTAAATAGTATGAGCTGAATTTGCGATGATCATATTAAGCTCCCAAAGTGCCTCAGTTATCTGCATTATGCAAGTGATACATACATGCACTTATTAATTAGTAGCCCACTGCAAAAAAAAATCACTGCATGGAGTATAGAAAACAGTGAGTTTTCAGTACATGCTTTTACTGTGACAGCATCACAGACACAGGTTTGCAGTCTACTGTTTGTGGACATTATGCTAATGTCAGAAAAAAAATCACTGCATGGAGTATAGAAAACAGTGAGTTTTCAGTACATGCTTTTACTGTGACACCATCATAGACACAGGTTTGCAGTCTACTGTTTGTGGACATTATGCTAATGTCAGTGAAAATACAGAAACATGTCACTAGGCTGATGTTCTTCAAAGAGATTGTAAAACATACATAAGTGAACATAATAATGTCTGGTAGAAATAAGGAAGAAATAAAAATAGTGTAGACAATGAAATAATCAAAAGTTATCCTGCACTGTTGTACGAAATTTAATTAGAAATTGTTTACATAAATCTTTCTGCTGCTGTCTAACAAATGATTCTGCAGGCAGAGGGGAAGACATTTGAAATGGCACTCCCTTCCTTTCAATTCTGAGCTGTCAGATGCAGTGGCAGTTTTCACACCTCTGCAGTAGTGTAGGAGGAGGGGACTTTCAATTCAATTCAAGAAGGACTACAAAAGAACACTTAGAACAAAGGCATCCAATCTAGCTACTACTCTGTCTGCTGCTAGATAACTTCAAATTATACTGTAAAGCAAGGTCTGATCTAAACACAAATGAGGGTGATTAGCAATAGAAAAGAAGCAGGCTTTACACAGAAGGAAACCAAACTGACAATGAGTCACAGATTTCCCATTATAAGTCAATGGCATGGGAAATCACTGTTACTTCCTTATGTCTGGCATGAGTCACAGAAAGGAGACTTGAAATGCTTTATGGGAAAGAGAAAGGCTTGAAGGAGAAGAAGATCACGTTGAGATAGCAAGCCCCATCGGTAGCCATGTTGTGGTAAACTAGCTAAAATTACTAATAAAGCATTTAGAGTCAATTTTAGGTGTTAAAATAGGTCTGGAAACAAAGATAGACTGAAATAAACATATTTTTTTTGTTGTAGGGTGGAGTGTTCCTTTAAGAAAAGGAATAATCTATCAAGCAAAAAACTTTCTGCTCCCTCAAAGTTCACAAAGCAGAGCATAACAACTACTTCCTTCACACAAAGCTCGGGCAATTCAATAAAATAATCAGATGTGCTGTGCATTTACAATGGCCTGTGTTTCCAGCTTGGTACGAGTTGCAAAATGATAAAAATCTAGCCTAGCGCTAGTAGCCAAACAACCAACTTAAGTACAAGCATGAACCAAAATAATTTTCATTTAAAAGTGAACAAAACTATGCAGCAAATCAAGCACTGCAAAACATCCACTACTGGTTTATTAAAGTCTTCTGTAGATGCAGACATTTTATTCCGCTCATGCATTAACTTTTTCATGCGCTTTGAAAAATACATATACAGGTTTTTTAGAAGTAAACATTACCTGACAGCATTAGAAAAAAAACTTGCATCAACCTGTTTACTACCATTTCTCTTGTATGCCTCCCCCATCATGACTAACCTACATAGCAACCCCCCCCCTCCCAATGAAAATGGACAGCTGCTACAGCTACACACTATAATTGCTAGATTTCGCAGCAGTTTACATAGAGAAAGTCAACACTGCAAAGCCTTAACTGTACTGGCTCGAGCCTCACAATCTCCTACCTACCACCTACCTACTCACAACTAGGCATTGCCCATAACCTAATTATAGTAGACATTTTAATCATTGTCATTATTCCTCAGTCTATCTCTAAAAACACTACAACCACAGCAGCTGCATTCTAAGAAAAGTGACTAGAAATAAGTTTTTCTCTGAAAGCTTTTTGTTTAGCAAATGTAACAGACCGATATGTTCGTGCTCTGGTTGCAAGTTCCTACTCTGGGAATTATATTTTCCACATCAGTTCTTTTAATAAATTTAATTAGTAGAACTGCTAATAAGAATATGCACAGTACATATAAAATGCTTCCACTAATGACTAATCTAATGTAAGGATTATTTTCATACACTTCCATCACTGTGAAGAAGTTTTTAAAATTACTATAACTATAATAAAACTAAGCCCAAAATTCTGCTCTGCCCACAGGTAGCCATTGGGAACACAAATAAATGGTGTAACAGTCTCCAAAAGCAGGAAAAGTAGAAAGTCAGCAGGAAAACTACATCTGCTGAGTTGCATTGTTTGAATAACGTGAAGAATTAATAGAATAGATATTTAGCTACTGTGCTTTCTTAGGGGATAACAAATCAGCAATACATTTTTAGGACATAGTATCTCAGATCAAGTCATACGAAATGAAGGGATTCCTAAGGGTTAGTTCTGTCCCTAGTACTTTTTTTCTGTATTCATTGCTAGACTTCCCAAAGAATGCCTCCTTTTTCCAGTGATCTTATGCGTAGTGTAGACAATATGGCTAATAGATTAGACCCCTGTCCTTCAACAATTAAGACGACATGAAGAATTTCTCTCACATTGACATCTGTCTAAATCACATCAATCTTCCTCTTAACTACAAAAAAGCCTAAAAAATATTAATGCTGTTTGAGACCCTGCAAAAGCACCCAGAACTTAACCCACGATTGACATCACAGTGTTTCTGATATTTCCTTTTACAAGTTGTACTCTCATGATTTGTTATATTATAATAAATACTCAGTCTCATCACACATGTTTAGAAAACCTTGTTTTCCATTAAAATAAGTAAGCTGAAGTAAAATGGGCTATCTGCTGAAATACTACTACTGCAGGAGTGGAGTTCAATGAAATCTGGCTTCTAAACTTCACTGGCTAAAAGACATAAAATAAATGCACATTTCTGCATCATATCTGAAAACACACAATGAAAAGTCTGATGCTATAAGTTCTAGGACGGTTAACTTTATTGAAAATTAATAGGCTTACAATGTCACTAGTTAATGGTGGTTTAACATTAATGGGTTGCATCTTGCCCCAAATCCTAACCTAAATGCATGTTTTCCTGAGGTTTCCTTGTGAATGTAAATAGCAAATCTGTTCACATTTGATATGGATCAAAGTACTGAAAGCAGAGAGTTACTCTTTCTAAAAATAAATTATCTACTAATCTACGCCAAAGGCAAGTGTGTGACCTGTTGTGCCACTGACACTGCTGTACAGTAATGTTATTCCATGATTCAAGGATAAGAAAGTGGGTTTCATTAAGAAATGTTTTTTCACCCATGTATAATGCAGAATCATTACAGTAGGCTTAGTCCCCCCCATACACACACACACACACACACACACACACACACACACACACACACACACACACACACACACACCACAAGGATTTGAATTATCTTAATACTTTATACGAGATTACCCTTTCAGAAAGGCCAAACAAGCAGCCTTTTTATTGTTGGTAAGTTAATGTTAAATATATGCATTCAGCAAGTCTCTCTTTAAAAGCAGTAACTGCATTAAACATCACAAAACTGTGACTTTGCAGGGATGACAATGCAAATATATGTTTTGCACACACACACACACACACAAAGAGCTTGTCTGATGACTCCAGTACCCACACAGCCCTTTCATTCTGGAGACATAGTAGCTGGGCATTTCATGGCTGACCAAGAGCCTATAAGTATAACAATTTGTTCCCACCCTGAAGTCCCTTTCAGCCTTTCTGCTCCCTAGTGAGAGTTATTAATATATATACTTATATAGGAAGCTGACAAGCTTTCTGACATGGTGTGGCCTACCCTCTCCTCTGTGGGAGAACTCCTCCTTATTAGTTCCTGTGAGCTTGCTATTGCTTCTTCTGAGGGGAAGCATACTTCCACATGCTGAATTCCCCTCCACTTTGCTAGTGGTAAGCATTATGAGAGCAAGGGCTCAGCTGTCTGAAACTACACCTGGTAACACCTAGTAATCCTACTACATGTCACCCTTGTGGAGAACTAGAACCAAGCTGGCATCCCCAGATCATCCCCAACTTCCCAGTTTATCTCCCATAGGCAGCTGAGCAGCTTCTTGAACTCGGGTCATCTGTGCATAATCAGGGCTTTATCCTTCTACATCACGGAGCTGGTCAGGAACCATGTGAAAATACTGAGCATAGCATAATTATTAGAATGGGCAGACAGTTATGCTCCTAAGACTTGGGAACAACATAAAGATTCCTATGTTCCTTTGATAATGCCAGCAAGTTTTCCATGTCTAGAGTGACTGTATGACTGCAGACTTTTGTGGAATATTTGATCTTACTGTGTTTGCAGAGATATAGGTTTAATGACATGTTAGTAGGCTTTAATGGACAATTAAATATATGGTTACAGTAATGTTAATTTAAGTACTGTGTCTGTACAAAGACTGTGAAACTAGTATACACCACACACACACATATATATATATATATATATATATATATATATATATATATATATACATATATATATATATATATATACATACATATATATGCTTTATCCACTGTCTGTAACTCTCTTTCATAGGCACATGATCACTGTCTCCCTCACTCTCCCTTTCTTGTACAACCTTTTGCTAACAAATAAAGTATACAAGTCCAAATTCTGTAACGTTAAAAATCCACTTGCAGAGTGTCATGTATATTTTTTGCTGTGCATTATAGGCTGCATTTTATGTTTTTTCATGATTCACTGGCAATAATGATATAATTTAAAAAAGGTGCAAAAAAAGGTTGCTGAACCTTTTACAACACATTAACCAAGCAGAGAGTAAAATTGTTAAAATGTCAATAATGCTAAACTTCAACCAGAAGGCTGTAGTTATTGTTTACACAAGTAGCTTTTACCCATACACTTAATTATGACCTGTTACACAAATATGCTTCTAGCAAAAATCTAACCTTTACATTACCACCCCCGACACACACACACACAGTCTTTGTCTCGTTTGGTAATAGTATTTTCTGCTTATAAACTGCTAAATTATTACTAGTCACTAATGTGAATGTATGTATACATGTATTCATTCATTCATGTAAACCCGCATACAGTATGTTTAAAATCTCATAAACACATGTTGTGTTTGCAGACGATTTTAGATTGAACTAATCTAAACTGTCGTCTGCAGTATGGAGCTATATAAAACAATTTTACGTGATGAGACAGGACTACACCTGTAAACTAGGCACTTATATGGTTGTTAAGATGTAATTGTTAAAAATAGCGTGTCCCATTTTTGAAGTGTGTATTGTCATTTGTCAACGTTTGGGGGCTGCACATTTAAATGACAAGTGAAAGGGTGGTGGGGACAACATTATCCAGATAAGTACAAAATGTACATTTTTGGCTACACCCTGAGGATATGCAAGGGATCAGGGCTTCTATATTTCCTAGTACGTGACACTACTTTGCCTGTGTAGAATGGAATGAAAACGAGATTGCTGAAGACATTCATACATCTAATAGCTACCTATTCTAGTTGTCTTTATCCAGGTGGGATATGAGCATTAAGTCTGCCTTGCTGCGCCTATTTATTGTAGATTTCAATGTGCTTAACGCAGAGTGGATGATAATCAAATCCACGTTTGCTGAAGACCACCGTTTGGCAATGAGAGACTGGCTTAGTAAGTGCACTGGAATGGTTACTCTCGGTCTTAGCTGTAGTGGCAGCTGTTATGTTAACTAGCAGTAGTTAAGTTTCAGAGAGTTAAACTAGATACATCCAGTCCAGAACAAGTTTGTTTCACGTTGTTCAACAGACAGATTCACCTTAAAATGGCGCAGGGGTAATTTTACCTGCTCCGGGACAAATTGGCTGTGATTCAACAGTCGTCAGTAATGATTGCAGTCTAATGAAGTCTGAAACTTAAATATGTCATTATTTAGTTACAGTCGTCAATAGGTTGCCAGAAAACCGCACACTTATTGAGGAACAGACACAAATCTGGACATTTTGCAAAAGTTTGAACAGTCGAGAGGTATGGTCAAGAGGCAAATATACCCGATAGTTGCACAAGCCCATGTTCAGCAGAATTTATTAAAGGTGCCATGTGAATGATTTTTTAGCAAATGTGACTGCCAACATACTTGTAAAATGTATGTATGTATTTATGTATTGGTGTGTGTGTGTGAGAGAGAGACAGAGGGAGAGAAAGACAAACATGTGAACAAACCTATGTCTTTAACTGTGATGTTTTTTTACTTTTTTCTTTTGTTCATAATATATAACATCTGGGAAACAAGAAGCCTCGAACAACTTCCACCCTTCCACAGCAACCACCCCCTAAAAAAGCGCTGATGTTGGAAAGGGGGAGCAACAGCGATTTTTAGAGATTCTTAGAATGTCTCAAAACCTTTACCAGCTGTCACTAATGTACTAAATATGACAATGCATATTTACATAGTTACACCAACTATGGCTCATTTCTATGGGCTTCCTTCGTGTGGTACACAGTTTTTAACACTGCACGGTGAAAATAGATATAAAGTTAAACCCTTATGCGGGCTTGCCTGGGTAAACCAACTTTGACTACACAGGAAAAGTTCAAATCAGCTCAATCGGTTGTTACAGAACTATTAAGCTGATATCGCCCCCACCCAACCGGACACCGCATGTCTGATAGAGAGGACAATTGATGGCTGGCAGGCGCACGGGCAAAAACAGCACAAAGCATTATTTGTCACAAAGTATGGTTATATTTCAACAAGACTGCGACTTTTGCAACTAAAATAAGCAAATACGTAAGTTTGGGTGAAACCTTTTTGCCCACATCAATCGCATCAGGATTGTAGTCGTGACCTTGGATACAACATTGTTCCAATGTGCGAAGTGCACTGTATGTCCGCACCTACACTAGGACTGTTTTTTTTTTCCTGTGAGAACCCCCCCCCCCCCATCTGTCCTCAATTTTTAGGAACATCTCTGAATTCATTTCACGGTTTCAGACATTGCAAAAACCGCTGACAGTTAATACAGGTGACCTTGTGCTGAAGCAGTGATTGTTACTGTACTTAGATGTTACACATTGCAGTTACACTTTTCTCATTCCTCTGAAAATACATTCAGTTATTCATTTTCTAATCTAAACCATTTTTTCTTAGTAACCATCGCGGTGACAGCAAGCTGAGGAGCTTTCTAACTGAAAAGAATCAATATTTAAAACGTGTCCCTGGATGTGTACGCACGCACAAACACACGCCCCGTGTGAAATGTAATCCATAAAAAAACACACATGAAAAATGATGCGAGACGAGGCCTATCTGCTAAATGAGTTATTTTATAGGAGGCACACAGGGTAGATTAAACGATAACGTGAACAGTAAGCCTGCAACAATCAGAACATGTAGGTGAGAAATGTTTGTAAGTAGTTGTGATTACTGTTCCAACCAAACAGTAACAATGGACAGCTCTCACAGAGATTCCGTACTGTTCACCTCTTGTCTCAAAACACCTATCAACCCTCAAACCAAAGTTCCAACAACTCTTTATGAGCGGGAGAGAGTGGTACAGTTGCTCCCAATGCACAAGCCACATCACAGTTCGGACGACAATCAAAACTTTGAGGAAGCACAGCACTGGCATAAGGTACTAATGTAAACCGCTGCTCTAGTTGTCATTTGGGGGCAGCATACTGCTCATCTATCCCTGATTTTAGCCTAAATTTTGCTTTGTCCCTCGTAAAAATATAATTTGTGGAAAAACGTGGTGGTTTATAGTAAGTAAATAATGACAATAATTACTTATAGACTTATTTTACATCAAAAATATACTTTTAATTACCATTCTATTATTCTGTCCTCTTCTCAGGTTAGTACTAATATCTAGCATCCCTGATTATTGCTGGATGTGTTCCTGTTTCTGAGGTTAAGAAGCAGAGCTGTGGAGTAGTGTTGCAGCTTCCTGAACAAACTTTAAATTTCATTTTATTGCATTCATTCATTTTGAGATACTTATCACTGGTGAGGTCACGGGGGAGCAGGAGATATCTAATTCTAAGCATTCAGCAAAGCAGTGAATGAATTCTGTGCAGTCCACTATCTAATCATTGTACACAGAATACACAACCAGAATAAGTCTGACCACTATAGCTTAGCTTACCTTTTACTGCTGTAAAATAGATGTTGTAGTCAGGTAAATAAATCCAACTTCTTTGCCGCGATCTCACTCCTTCCTTCACCGCAAATGAAAAAAAACGACCGAACGGTGTTTTGGCGCATGCGCATACCAGCTGAAAGACGCTGGCAAGAAAAAAACGTGAAAAAAGTAATTTTGCGCATGCACAGAATAGCTGAGGGATGCGGACGTGAAAACACACGGAAAAAAAGAGTTACATTTCAATTTAAGGGTCGCGGGCTGCATGGAAGAGCTCTGGGGGCCGCGGGCCGGACACTACTGCTCTAGAGAATGTTTAACAGCAGAAAAATAGCAGCGAGACACTAAAAAAAAGTTTAAAACAGCAGAAAATCAGCAAGGAGACTCTAAAGGATGTTTTAAACAAATCAGTTATTTTAACACTGCTTGGTGGGAAACCAGAACAAGCAGAAAAGATTGCTTTGTGGTTTACGTTTTAACCTCACACTGTCATATCCATAGCTGCATCTCCTTTGCTATTCCTGCAGTGATGTCATAAGTAGGGGGTGTGGTTAGGGCCATTTTGGCCACACACCTATGCCCCACTTTGACCTGGTTCAAAAGTGGCAACCCTACCTTTAGACACACCAAACACAAGTTGTACGAGTCCTGAGGAGGGATCTTATACTTGCAAGACTTATACTTTTTAAAGCCAGGTTTGCCTTCTTTATCAATTACCTGCAAACAACCACTGGGGTAAAAAAAAAACAGTACTAGAATAAAACTCCACTGCCTTGATAAACAAAAGATCAAGTAGTCCAATAATAGTCCAAGATGCGACTATGTAGGAAAGGGGGGATGGAAGAAAGAATACAGATGGAAAAAAGTAAACTGAAAGTTACAACAGCACTAGAGAAGCTTACTATTTAAAGACAATTTATATGTTCAAGTTAAATGACAAGGAAATGTTAAACTTAGTTGCACAAAAATGCTGTGAACACACTAACTGCTTGAGCTGTTTTGGGATGTTGCTGTCTTAATGGTGACAACAAGATCTGGAGAAAACAGCTGGAACAGAGATTATGAGTAGAGGAGTTCATGTTTTTAGGAGCTCATTGCCATCATTAGAGCACCTAAGGTTACCAGTCCTGCTGTTCAGTGTTGGGACAGGATGTGAGAAATTAAATAAATAAAAGTATTCCTAAGGGAAGAATGGATCTCATTACATTTTGGATCGTGATAAACTTGAGGTCATCGGTCTTCCTACACTTCCTTTTCTGGGGGACACTTGATTGGATTTGTTCGAATGTTTAAGAGAAAATTAATATCCAAACACCTTGAGTCCATCAGTGGCTTTTTGTTTCCATGATCTGTTGGGAAGAAGACAAAAACCTGACATCCTGAACTAACAGATGTCTTGGAGCAGAGTTGACATTGAGGGTGTCTAAGGTCAAGCAACCTGAAAGGTTGTACTGAGATTGAGTTCTGGTCCTTAGCTAGTGTAGTCAAAACTGATGGCATCAAGACTGTGGGTCCCCCTGCTGATTTGCTTCCAATGTATCAGCACAGAGTCTGTACTGAGTATTAGTAACAATGCCAACTCCAATGCTAAGGGTTCTTTCAGTAGTGATGGTACAAATGCAGATACCAATGTCATGAAAGACACCAAGGGGATCGGAGCCCATGTTAACAACAGACTTTGATAGCTAAGACCTCATACCTTGTGCACTTCAACTCCTGAACCATACCTGGCAAGGTCTCTTCTGCATCCTAGAATAAGGCCAGTGGGAGATTGGACCTTATCATTAGCAGCTGTGACATTCTTACTCTTTTCCACATACTCTCCAAATGTGCCCTGACTTTCGACGTACTCAACAAATGTGCCCTGACTTTGGACCCAAGCATTTCTTGAAATGGGGCATTAATGAAGGTTGTTTTTTGTTATCGGCAAAGTTGGTCAAACAGAGCATGAATATTGTTAAACAGTTATTCCATATCTCACAGTGCTGAATGAGCCTTTACCATTGTTGTAGGAGACATGCATCACCTGACTCACTACTACAGACACCACTGCCAAATTGGGACAGCGATTTGTCCTTCATGTAGCTTTCTAGAAACTAGTTAGTTAAACTAGCACATTTCTACATTTTATCCTCTGAAATTCCGCCTTATGTGCTTTCAGAGAAAACGTGCAGGGTACATACATGTTTCCTAATGTGTTCCACCACTCTAGACTGTGAGTGGTGAATCTCAGGGCTCTGAGTCAGAGTCCTCTAGGCAGCAGCTACCACAATCACAGTAACAGGCTTAGGAATACCAGACCACAAACTCATTCTTGGGAGGATGAAGAACACGTCCACTTTTGTGAGGGCTAAAGCTACTGTATCTGAATTCTCCCATATGACACTGGTGGATGTTTTTTTTTTTTTTTAAATATCTGCCAGTGGAACCACCACCCAGGAGATTTTTTTCCTGACCTGTAGAGCTTCCACAATGCCTCCTGGGGAGCTATAGCAACTGTGTGTCATTTCTCATGAAATGTATCATCTCCATGACTTCCATGAACTTGGGGCCATCAGGAGAGATGCAAAGGAATCAGTAATTTCCTCATCATCAACAGCAGGTATGGGAAATTCCATGGGTAAATTAATATACTTTCCCTTGCATGTGGCCATCCTAGGAATCTTTGGAGAGGAAGAATTGAAACACAAGGAACACACACTCTTCTAGGCTAAATTTGGCTCAGGAAGATGTAAAAGGCCCTGGGACTGTGTTGTGTAGGACACCTTCTCCTGAGCTAAAAGCACAGCAGACTATCTGAAATATAACTGGCAATGCCAGCATCAAAGTTAGGTATGATATTAGGGGTACCACAGCAATGAAATGTGTTGAATTAGAATAAAAACTGGCATTAAAGTTTGTACTGCCATTAACAAGGCTGGAGCTGAATGCTGCAATATTTAGCACAAGAGCTCAAACACAGTCAAATTTTAGAACAGGAACCACAAAACTGAGATACTCAACATCATAATCATTGGCCCTGAATGCAGAGTCAAAGATGAAAGCAATGGCATCAAGAGTGCTAATTCTAAAAGTAATATCAAAGGCTGTAATGATACTGGATTTGATGCCACAACTTGCACTATCATGTGGGTCAATGCCAACATCCACAGTATGAGAACCATATACTGTGGATCCAGTGAGGAAAATCTAGGTGTCTTGGGCTTTGGGAAAAGAATGTGGTTAACATATTGTCCCATACAGAAAAGCTATAAGAAGGGGCACTTAAATTATTTGCCTTTCTTTCAAGAAAGACATGTACATGTGTCACAATGAAAACTGAAAATGACAGGGGAAGGGTACTGCCTCAGTATTGAAGGCTTCAGTGTAGAAGGTTTGAGTTTAATATAGAAGACTCTTCCCTGTTTAATTCAGAATTCACAGTAGTCAATTTTTGTTAGTCAAAGCTGGTATAGATGGCTGAAATGATTTTAACCATTCAGATTCCCCACTGTCTGTCAAACATCAGCCCCCCCCCCTATAATCACTTAATCCATTCAGTCCCTAGAGGTGAGCACTAACTGTGGGAGGGTTTTTTCTGCACAGCCCTAACTTCTCCCTCAGCAGATGGTATACAAACTGACTCATGAGACAGCCAGCTACACCTTTCTTTGCAGGTTTACATCTTCCATGTCGCATACCACTGTAAGTAGCTGGACATCCTCCTTCCCTGCTCTAGGATTGGTAAGCCATCATCAGCCACTCAAATCCAGTCTTTTCCTACCAGGTTTCTCTGGTATCGGAGTTATAATCAAATTTGTGTCATATGAGTCACAGTCAAACCTTCATCCTTCTATGCTGTGAAGAAGGGTATATTTTCAATTATACCCATCATAGTATCTTTATGGAAAACTCTTCATAGGCTACTTAGGCATCTAGTGTTTGCCATTTTTAGCAGGAAATTAGGAAGCACCAAAGCTAAAACATCAGAGAGCGCTGACATCAATCTCATCAGTTCTGCTGAATCTTAAGCCCTTGTCACCAATGAAAATGGACCAGACTTTGTATAACCAGCATTAGCAGTTTAACCTTGGTTGATTATTGGCTACATGAACTGCTGTGTCCTTCACCCCAACAAATGACATGCTTCTTGTTCCAGTCATGTAGTGGAATTTTCTTCTAATAAGGACATTTATGAAAAAAATCAGTCTGCCTTGATGAAGGACATCTGACAAAAAACACATCAGAATGAAAAATATCCCTAGAAAAAAGGGAAAAACATGAAACATTTTGTGGGGCAGGAAATATTGTAAATATAGCAGAAAGGGTCCTGAAACTATCAATGATAAGGAACAGCAAAACACTGTAAAAAAAAAAAAAAAAAAAAAGTGCTCACGGACATTTTTTTTTAAACACCAAACATCTTTATTAAATTATCACTTATGACATAAGCAATCATACATTTATATAAATGAAAACAAATCATATTGATATAATCCCAGCTGCAATCATTTTACATCACAAACACTGACACAATTTTAGTTGCAAATGATATACATCATTTGTAATCTATCCAATCACTGTTGGTCAGACATTACATAGGTCATTCAAATCCTGCCTTCTTTTAAACTTCATTCCTCCCCTATAAGTATTGTTGCAACAATTCCCATTTTTCCTATGCAAATTGCTCTTACCCTTTTCTAAAGATCCCAGTTTCATTTTTTTACCTTTGTTACTATATTGATTAATTCTAGTACATTTGGCTTAGACTTTAATTTCCATTTTCTAGTAATTGCTTTTTGGCAGCCACCATAACTAGACTCAGCAAGGCCTTACTATGTTTAAGCAATTCCGATACTGTATCAAAGCTCAGAAAAAAACATTCCCCAAGTTACACCAATTTGCTTAGCCAGTATCTCTGATAGAGGAGTTGGCAAAGATTCCCTGCAGACTAATTACACTCCCAGAAAATATGTTCCCAATTACTTATTTCCTCCACATCACACCTCCAACATTTGCTGTCGACCTTAGGAAGAATTATCTGGAGTCTACTTAGGGTATAAAAATATCTATGTAAACATTTCCAAGCAAAAACTTAAATCTTCTAGATTTTGTTACATATCTGGGAGACAAACATATAACCCCCCCCCCCCCAGTGTTTATTTCTAAATTGCTTATCCAGTCTCTCTTCCCAATCCTTTCTAACCTCCTCTTGATTGATTCTTATAGTTATCATGCAATATTTTATATGTTCTAATTATTCCTTTTTTAACAGCAGCTTCTATTACATATTCTACTAAAAACTCTACCAGTACTGCTCTTTCATTTAGGACACCCCTATTTCTTTCTCTTTGCCTATACTCTGATATTAACCCTTTAAAGGGAAAGCAACCTCTATCCTGCAGTCGAAATACATTATTGGTATCTTCCCTTTCTTTTACCTTCCCTCTCTAGTTATTTTATCCCAATACATTGGTTCCTTTGCCAGTTTTCTCCAATAAACACCATCCCCCTCTTGCCTACTGTCTGTATCCCTAACTGCAGCCATCCCCATCGGCAGTATATCCTTTCTCTATTGCTGTGTTGGCTTAGTTCTTAAAATATTTTTTGATACTTTATGAATAAAATATTTTGTATGATTATTCTTCTTAAAGGTCTGCATCCAAAATTCCAGTCTGTCCTTGTTTCTTGAACCCCCCCCCCCCCGTTTCATTGTCATCCCTTTCCAGTTTTATTATATGTTTCTGCTTGTGCTATGTATAGCAGCCTTAACCATGTACTTTTGAAATACCCCTTCAAATCAGGGAATCCCATTCCATCTTGTTCTACTGGAAGGGTCAGCTTATCCCACTTGACTCATGCCATCTTCCCCTCCCAGAAAAAATCCTTCAGCTCTATTAATTGCTGTCCACAATTTCCCTCTAGTTGATAAAAATATACCTGACCTGTATATACAACTAAAGGACTAAAAACATTTTATCCACATCTATATATCAAGAGCTTCCAATCTCTCAGTATTTGTATTATCTTTTGTTTAGTCTTTTCCCACATATTCTTAGCGGATACACTGGAATAGTTTTTAATCCATACTCCTAAATACTTCACTTTATCATGTCTACATAAACATGGATATTGCTGAACCAATTTGAGTGTGGGTACATAATTTACCAGTATTGCCTTTGTTTTAGCTTCATTAATTTTGTATCCCAGGAAGATTTGAACCTGTCTCAAAATGTTCCACAATACTATAATGTCCTTTTCTGGTTTTATCAGGTATAAAATAATATCTACAAATACAGACAGCTTTTCTTGACTACCATACCAATTATATCCGTGAATTTCTGAGCCCCTTATTTTATTTGCCAATGGTTCTCAATATAATGTAAGTAACAAATGGGAAACAGGACACCCCTGCCTAGTTCCTCTGCTCGAACAGAAATTATCAGAGAGGAAACCACCCACTTTAATTTTTGCCTTCGATCCCTCATACATCTTCCTAATCAACCTTAGCATTTTTATCAGGGAAGTCAAATGCTTCCTATGTCCTGTTCATAAAGTCCCAGGTTACTCTGTCAAATGCTTTCTCTGCATCAAGACCCACCACCAACAGTGGTCTTTTCTTACATTCTACTTCCCTCTGTATTATCAATGTTCTGTTAATGCTGTCTATGTTTGCCTCACCTCCACAAAACCACGTTGATCCATATCTATCATTTTTGCCATTCTTTTAGCCATTACAGACAAACACTTTATAATCATGGTTTAGTATTGAAATGCCTGTATGAAGCTGGACTTGATGGATCTTTACCCTCTTTAGGTATTAGAGCTACCACAGCATTCTTCCAAAAATGTTGATACTTCTCCTAAAATACTGTTAAACAAAACCTTCCAGGTCATTATCAGCTTTCCCTTCTAGCTTCCAAACTTCCACATGAATACCATTTACTCCTGGGGTCTTTCTTGCAAATTGGTTATGCATCACCATTTTTATCTCATCTCTTCTTGTCGTAATAGTTAATAAATCAGCCTCATCTGCCTCTAACCTTGGCATATTTCATTTTTCCATAACTTCCATTTGCACCTTTTCATGATTAGCAATACTTTTAGAGATCTTCGCTTCCTAACCTTGGCGACAGCCTTTTCTACTTTCTGTTGCCGAAGTCGTCATGCTAAACCTTTTTGTGCTCTACAGTTATTATAAAAAAAACATTGCTTAACAGCAATATTTTTAAACTCATGCATATTATTGGGGTAATACCTTATTTTCTTTAGCATTCTGCAGTTAATCCTCTTCGTGTTCTGTGAGATTTCCCCTATTTTGCAATATTTTAACATGTCAGTCCCTCTAAATAATTTTGTTACTTTTTAAGCATGTCTTCATTTGTTTTATTTCCACCCTATTTTTAAACTTTCATTTTATCCCACTCCCTAGCTATATTTTCAGAAGAAATTTATATCTCCTTCAACAGCTCCTGAAAATTTTCCACTACCCATTCCTTAAACTCCTCTCTTTTCAACAGACTGGTGGGAAAGAGCCAGTGTCTCATTCTTATTTCATTACCCTGTGTTTTTATTTTAGTTATTAGCCAGTGATCTGAAATAGTTATTGGATGTATATCAAGACCTTCAATTAAATGCACATGTTCCTATGTAATGTAAATTCTGTCTGACCTAGCCCAGTTTTTGTATTTTGGGGAGTAATATGCAAATTCACTCCAGACTTCTAGTATTGAATTCATATCCTCCATGCCAAATATTTTAATATTTTTTTTTTCAAAAATCTATTCTCCTTTGTTATATTTTCCCTTCTGGGCCCATCAGACAAATATTCACTATTGGAAATCACATTCCAGTCCCACCTACAAGTAGTATTCCTTGCTGAAAGCTGATTATTTCTCCCAGAATTTTCTTAAGCCCTATTACAGCAGTTTTTAGTGGAATATCAATAGATTTACTACAAATATAGCATTACCTTTTTTATCCTCTTCTATCACTATTGAAGCTCATCCTGCAATTAATATAAAGTACTCCTCTCTTCCTTTGTGCCAGGTATTCCACTGAATAACAGTCATGAAAACCTTTAAAACCTTTATCAAATTCACATGTTTGTTTCCAATTTATCTCCTGTAGCATATCTATTTGCACTCCATATTTGTAATATGGTTCCTTACTTTCTTTTTTGTGTTTATCTGTGAGATCACGGACATTTAAAGATGCTACAGAAAGCATTGCTGTATTAAATAGTTATTTATGTATGTTATGTATAACAGTTTGTTATATGTTTAGTTGCAGCTTTTCTGTTACATGCATACTCTGGCAGGTTGATCTTTTATATAGTTGTTTCTTGTCATATCTCTGAGTCTATGTCACATCTTACAAAGCTTTTTGCTTTACTGAAAGTCCTCAAAAAACCTCAATACCCCCTAAAACCTATTGGCTTAATAACAACACACAAAGCTATGTACATCTTCAAATACTGAAGTTTTACCCTTCTAATAGGAGCAAATGTTCCAAACTGACAGCCACACTCTCAAACTTGAGTTAACCTAAAAGAAAGGTTAAGACACATGGTGCAGCCTGCGATTCTACCAAGTATGGTCTTTTATCTCATCTTATCTTTATAGCTCTCTCAGCTAGGTAAACACGGAAATGTTTTCAGAGAACATTAGCTCCTAACTATTTCTTTCTCAGACTGTCTCCTGGAGACATGAGAACCACATACAGAACTGCTACTAAGCATACATTTGCTAGAAAAAAGCCTTATAATATTCAATGTTCTTTTTCATTTACTTGCTTTTTCTTAAAACCTTTTACTAGTTCAAGCTAAGGGCCTTAATCCAGTCAATCCCCTATGTAAGAATAAGAAAAAGCACATTTTTTTTATTTTCTTATGCTTTTTTAACCAAGACTTTTTTTTTTTTACATTGCCTACATTTCTTAAAACTGAACAGGGAGAAAGAAAAAAAAAGACAGAAAAAAGCAGGAGCACCTGTTTGCATTAGTATTTCCATTTCACTTATAAATAACTGAGCAAACTTTACTTTACACCATGCAAAAAAATTATACACTATAAAAATAATACCATTAAATTTGTTTTCCTTACAGTTAACTCTCTCTCCCTTCTCTAAGTATTTTTACAAACATTAATGACATGAAGTAGGGCATATGCTTTAGAATCCCCTACAAGTTTAACAAAGTCCAAAAAGTCTAATATTTTCAGATTTCCTTGTCCTGTCATGTCGCACAAATATAATTATTACTTTGTAATTCCACATTTGTCAATATCCAAGTTACTGGTTTTATTCCTATTGATTTCCCTCTCCCACATCCTGTCTCTGCTTCATTTCCAATCTAATCTCAATTCTTCTAGTCGACTCCTGTGATTTTTTTTCTTCTCTAACACATTTTCCATTGAAACATTGGAAATGTTTTACTGGCACAGTCTCTCTGTGGTCTTTATTACCAGAAGAATAAGAAGCAACATCTCCTCAGTTTCACATATCACTTTTTTTTGTTGAACAAACTTTTGTATTTCCTCCTTAGCATGTATTTAATCAAAAGATTTTGTCCCTCCAGGGAAGAATATTTTGAAGATAGCTAGGTACAGCAGTTTGAATCTCACACCTGCTGCTTGACATTCCCTGAACAGTGGAATACACTTACTCTTCTGCTGGTGTACAGTGAGCACACACTGCTTTCTCTGCTGTCTCCCACTTTTAGTACTTCGCCCTTCTGCCACAGTTTTGTCTAAATCAATTCCTTCTGCTGGTGGGATTGCATCTTTACTATTTAAGGTCTAGGTTGCCTTCTCATGGCCAGGTTTGGAGCATACACATATGTGCCCTTTAAATTAACTCCTGCTGTGGAATACCACTCAAGTTGCTTATTTGTGCTTTCATAAAATGAATAGTCTGCTCCTTCCAGATTTTCTGGTACAGCAAAAAATCTCAGGTTTTCCCTACATGCTCTGTCCTCTAATTCTTTTATGCAGTCTCATATTCAGCCAGCTTTTTCATCATTTCTACCTCTGATTTTTGCAGTTTTATCATCTCGTCTGCATATGTTATTTTTTTCATCGTTTTGAGCCGATATACTTCATCAGTGTTTCATTTATTTTAATCAGGTCTGTATGCAGTTGTCTTATACTTTTTTTTAGGTTACTGGAAGTCATGTCTGGAGGTTGCACTGCTTTTTGCCGAACAGCTGAAGTACATTTACCAGTCATTGTTTTTTCCTCACCTTTTGTAGCTGAATTTATTTTTCAGGTCCTCTGCATTTCTTCCTGGCATCCAGACAGTGCACTTACTAGCCAGTGACTAAAATTTAACCAAAAGTTTAAGTCCGATGGCTTTCTCAGCTAAGTTTCTGTTTACACACTGGGAGAGTTAAAATTAAGCTGTTACTCAATGTGCAGCCATCTTGGAAGTCCCATACCCACAGGTACTGTTGAAACATAATATCACATGTTAAAGGCAATATGGAGACGACTAACAGTTCATCTGAGCTGAGCAACAATATGGCAATGAAGATCTGCAGAAAATGAATGCAGTGATGCATTAAGAGGATTGTGGAAAAGTTTTTGGCAGCCTGGAAAAAAAGTTTCATTTGCGGAGCAGTACAAATACCTACAACATTATTCCTTTCAAGTCACTGAAGATGGATGTCCTCTTCTCTGATTTCTACGTAACAAAACTGAAACCACCTAATTAAAATATCCAGTTTCTAAGGACAACACAGCATACTTCTTCAGGTATTAATATATGAACAAGTTTCATTTTGATACTCTCTAAACACCAACATTAAATCTATAAATTAAAATGTTAAGAACTAATTATCAAATTTGAGATTCTGAAAATTACACATCTTTTGTATTCATTTCTTATAACCGGACCCCTGTATAGCCTAAAATCACAAAAGCAGAGACAAATAAAATGCAGCATTACTGTACTCTAAATGCTTTGAAGTGTTCAGCAAATAACTTTAGTTGTGAAACAGGCAACAAATAGATTCACAGATTCTTCCTAGGTAAAAAGTCAAGGTGACCAGGTAGAGCCTAGCCATGTAACCCAAAGAGTTTAGAGGGTGGATTTGCCATCCCAATCAAAAAGTGCTTACCCATGAGTAAATGCATAGATACCAATCCAATCTTCAAAGCAAAACTTGAAGGGGGACTTTGTGTTACACTGTTTAACATGCATTGTTCTAAGGGTATTCTTGGGCTAAGGAACCTCTCTCACTCCAATAGATCTGGTTTATGTTGTGATGAAGGTTGAGGTCTTTGGGGTACTACCTGTATTATTGAGGGGGGGAGGGTTTTCACAGCACAGAGGGTGAAGCACAGACCATCATGCAAGATCCAGTACAAGAAAGAGGAAAGTGAGTTTTTAATCAGTCCAGGTAGGTAAAGGAGTGTAGTCCTTTGACTGTTTTAGTACAGTTTCAGTATCTCAGTATGTACTGCACATGTACTGGATGAGAGAAGATCAGAACGTTGTGTGCTCTTGTTTCCACCTGATTAATTAGGTATGGCAGCTGGCACAGAGGACTAAAGCTACGAACTACTAATGAGCTGTTTCCTGTGCCAAGGGTACAGGCTTTAAATCTTTCTACCCTTACTTATCTGCTGTATGACTTTAAGCAGATAGTGCTTTGGGGCAATTGGGAATTTGGAATAGGCTTCTTAATGATCTGCTAGACTGCATGCCTACTGACCACCTATGAAAATGCTGTGATCATTCAAGTTGGAAAAGATATTGGGAAACCTACAGTCCAAATGGTATTCTACTACTGGCCCAATGATGGAAGAAAATAAGTGAAGTTATAGCATCTTTGGACGTGGAGGATATACTTTTAATAATTCAGTTGCAATTTAGATGGATTTCCTAACTGTAACAGATATATGACTGAAGGATAGTTTGTTGTTGACAAAGATACCTAGATCTCGTAAAGATTAACTTAAGTGGGGTCCCATTCAAATAGCAATCAGCAGGACAGATTTATTTCCTAAAGACAAACACACTCTAAACTAGAGGTCATGGTCGGTACACCAAGTGTTGTTGTGAAACCGTTTCAGTTCAAAATGATAGTAGCCTTGAGTTGACTTCTAATGTGCGCAAAGTAAAAGTACTTTAAACTGTTACAGACTACCAAATTACTTCATAGAAAGGAGGGGAAAGTTAACTTTCTTTATAGATGTAATGCTGTGTTTCTGTTGCCTATGACTTCAAGCAAAAATAATCTTAAAATAAATATTTAAAATGAACACAGACAAATCATATGACAGTGCAATGAAAAGCACATTTCTTTCTTAAGGACAGCAGCAAACCATGAGCCCTAAGAGTAAAAAGCATGCCCCCACATCCCTGCTAACTACAAATAATAACTCTGAGGCTGCAGTACAGAGTATAAAAGGAATGTCTGACCTGCTGGAAAACCAAAATTTCCCTACACTCTACACCCATGGAATTTCATAGTTAGTATATTTAGTTAGTAGAAAGTGCTGCCCCCAACATCAGGGTGAAGGAGGCCACACACCCGCTGCAAAAATAAACAGTTCAACAACATCAGGATGAAGGAGGCCACACACCCTCTGCAAAAATAAACAGTTGAAGTACGAAATATTTTCTGCACTTTGCTGATTCTCTACTTAAAACATAGTAAAGGTTACAGAAACTGCATTAATTTCTTCTGTAATTGCATTTTATATAAGGCATGTTATAGCTTCAGTTTATGAGTATTCATAGCTTCAGAGTTCATCATCTAGAAATTTGTCAAAATAAAACTGGTTAGTAGGACAGGTTCCTTACATCTCATGGATTCCTATACCAGCATCAAGAAAACACTAAACAAACCCTTGACAGTCATGATAAACAAAGTGTTAGTATATACATATGTCCTGTCTGTTAACGGGCACCAGTGATACCATTTCACAAACAGATAAGGTCATGTTAGATCAAAACAGTTCTGAACCAATTAACTGGTATTCTGAGTAAAATCTGGTCTTAAATCTTATTGAAATCTCTTAAGAGGGATTAGCATGATACTTCTTTTGACATGCTAATGCCTTTGACATTAGTCTCCATAAGCGAGTATTTGGTAAATTCACAGTGTGAAGTGCCAAGTCATATGTAGTTTAATGGGCAAAACAATGATTAAGCAACAGAATGTAACAAAGTAGGCTGGATGTGTTACATGTCCATAATTATATTAAAGTAAGAAATGGGATCTGAATAATCAAACTGCTGGTGACTACAAAATGGGTATCAATTAAGAAGAAATTCTCCAGGAGGCTCTATTAAAGAATATACTTGGTGCAGGTGCTATGACTTTACTTTTAATTTTAACAAATGTGGTGTCATGAGTCTTTGTAAAAAGGACATATATTACGATTACATACCAAATAGTCAAATAAATACCACCATCATTAAAGACGTGGAGACAATGGACAACAACAATTTATACATTTTTTAAACTGCTCACCAATCCAGGTTATGTTTCCATGCAATCCCTATGTATGGTGCACTTAATTCTTCACCAGCGGTTAGCAGCACAACCATTCCCCTTCTTAGTATTTTCTGTCTCCATCTCTCCCCCAGTCAATCTCCTCTGGATCCAAGTTAATCTAGTAGCACCTCCTCCTCTCATTCTTTTATTCCCTCCCTTCCCTCAGTCTAACCTTAACCATCCTCTGCCATCATATTTATGCACCTAAAAGTTTCCTGTGCATTTCTTGTTCCATTATATTGTGTTCCCTCCTCCAGTTTTGTGCAATGATATTTTTGATTTCAGATATCGTTGGCCTTTTCTAGTCTTATTAGTGTAAGGTACCTTCTCTCTTTAACACCCTTAGTATCTGCTCAGATTTGTTAAGTTACCCATGGGATGCTTGACCATTCTCCTGAGCTGGTCCTCTATCTATCTCCCTATCTCATCCATTTTACCACATCTTATCCCACAATTTTGCTGATTTCCTTCCATTTCTTCTTTGGGGCTAGTCTTCTCTTATTTCACTTGTGTTCTTGCTTCCCTTATTCCCATACCCACTCCTTTCTCAGTGTGTTAACTAATTCAATCATTCTTTACTTGGTATTCCATTTTGTTACTCCAACTGGTGTGGTTTTCTAAATACCCTCTCCATTTATCAGCTCTGCTTCCTGTTTTATCCAATACCTTGTTCAGTTCTCTTCATGCTTCTTTCGTGTTCACCACCTACATCCCCTTCCTTCTCACAGAATGCAACCTCTTATACCTTCTCATTTCTACTCCTAATGGAATCTGTGCAATCCTCATTTCCCCTCTCCTGCACTTCTGAATGTCAATACCCTTTATTTCGGGGTCTCCATCCAATATATACTGAATTACATGTCAAGGCATAATGATAGGTATGTGAAGAGGCCTCTGACCTACAGTCTTCCTACTCATCCTCATTATCATATCCTTTGTATATTTTGCAGTCTGCTGGATCCACCAGGAGATTTTCTGGCATATGTACTATATAAAACCAAAAGCACCACCACTCTGAAATCACCAGTCCTTCCTATCAGTGTAAATGACTTTTGCCTTCCTCTTTCGAATAACCTTATAGTTCTCTCTGATCTTTCATGCACTCGCTTAAAGTCTCCTCTATAGTGGTCCCTGCATATACCTTTTAGTATATGGGGCACTCCAACTCTAATGTGCACTGGACACTGCTTGGAAGGCTTCAAATACTACCCATATTTTAGCCACTGCTTCTTCTGCAGTTTTTGATAGCAGCATAGTTGTCGACATACATCATTAATTAGGATTTCACTCCATTCCTCTTTCTTTGTTCTTCTAGCTTCTCCCTGACTTGCACTGCCTATTCCATTCCTGTCAGTACACAGCCCTCCTGATTAAGAGCCAGGTTTTTCCTGGATCCCGTGCCTATATGTACCACTGCCAGACTCCCACCAATTCAGTGTGATCTCAGTCTTCAGTTTCCTTATGACGACTTTCACCCATCTACTGAATTTCTCTCCCATCTTCCCCCCTCAATAAAGCCCCATAAAAATTCCCACCTCACTGTATCAAACACTTTCTGTTGATCAAAGCACAGTTCTGCATTTGTCTTTCTCTTTCTTTTCTTCCTCATGCACCCATTTTTCTCACTTCTACCAATTTATTTCTACTCTGATTCCTGACAAAGCTATTAAGCCCTTCCTGAAAGTACTTTAGCATTGATCAGTTATAAGTTACTGACCTCTACCATCTTTTCTTTCCCTTTCGAAATCACTGCTACTATTATTATCCTCACACTGTTTGCTATTTCCCAGTTTTCTATATCATTCTGTATTCCCAAGTCAACATCTGCCACATATCTTTCCCACCATACATGTAGAACTTTAATGGAAATTTCTCCAGTCCCTCTAATTTTCTGTTTCAGCTATAAGGTAGCTTCTCTCACCTTTCCCCTGTGTCAATCGTACATAATTTGATTCTGTCCACCTAAATAGACAGGTAACTGTCTATTTTCAAACTCCATAGGGAAAATATGGAATAACCTCCCCCCACACATTACCTCACTAGACTCCTTTCAACTTTTCAAAAAAAAACTTCTATTACATCTTAACAACTTCTGGCTCTGCTCCTGTACCAATCCAGACTAAATTACTTCTTCGCTCTTCAGCCATACCTCCCTACGTAAAAATCACTATCTTTCCCTGCTATTTCAAATGACTAAATTACTGTACTGTTCTAAAAAAAAAAAAAAAAAAATATATGAATATATATCTTAGGCTATTTGTTTTTTACCTGTTTTTTTTTCGCTGTATTTTCTACTACACTAAAATGTATGCATTGTTGCTTAAATGTTTAACCTTGTTTTAATTGTGGAGCTTTTCTCCCCGGGCCTCCACTGAAAATGGAAATTATCCAGCTGGACTAGCCCGGTCAACAAATGTAAAATAAAAAAAATAAAAAAAAAATAAATTTGCCTACTGTGCGACTCTAAACAAATCACTTAACCAGACAGTATTCCAGGGTCACGTCTGAAAAGGGACAATATTTTCAAACAGGCTTACCCATTCAACAAGTAGGTAAAATAAAGTGCTGCCCCCCTGACATCTCAGATGCTCAGGTAAGAGCCGCCCTCTCCAAAGCAAAAAACACAGCATCAATGGAACCAGACGGTGTCCCGGGCTGCATCCTACATGAACTCTAAGAGCTAAACCCAAACATAAAACTACTGTTCAATCTCAGACTTACTACAGGATATGTACCCAAAGAGTGGCGTACAGCAACAGTGGTCCCTCTCCACAAAGGTGGTGCCTAAACGGATCCTGGAAACTATCGCCCCATAAGCCTGACTAGCTTGGTCTGCAAAGCTATGGAAAGGATCATCATGGACCTTATAAATAAAGATATTGGGGACCTACAGACCCTGCATCCTACCCAGTTCGGCTTTGTTAAGGGCAAATCCTGCCTCTTAAACCTGGTCAATTTCTTTGAAACAGTCACCAAGGCCATTGACGAGGGGAAGGTGGTCCACACAGCATACCTGGACCTCGCAAAAGCCTTCGACACAATACCCCACTCGAGCATTATAGATAAGCTCACCAGCTTAAACATAAACCCCTATGTCACTAGATGGGTTGCAAACTGGCTCAAGAACAGAACCCACATGGTTAGAATTGCTGGAGCCATGTCAGACTCCAAACCAATTACAAGTGGCATCCCACAAGGCTCAGTCCTGGGACCTCTCTTGTTCGGTATATATTTCTCAGAGGTACAGGCCAACACGGAAGGACTGTGGCTGACCAAGTTCGCAGATGACTGCAAACTGGGCACCATAATAGACTCTCCAGCTGACACAAGCATCCTCTAAAAGGGCCTCATAGAAACAGACAACTGGTGCCAGAGCCATGGCCTCAAGCTAAATGCCAAAAAGTGTATAGTCATCCCCTTAGGCAAAAACAAAGTGCCCACAAATTACCACATAGGTGGTAATCTATTAAGTACAGAAGTAATTAGGGACCTGGGGACCCAAGTTGATAGCAATCTCTCATTTGACAACCACGTGGCCAAAGTGGTTAGAAAAACATTTTATATAGCCCACCTAATCATAAAGGGATTCACATCTAGATCAGGGGAGGTTCATCATGCCTCTTTACTCATCTCTCATCAGGCCCATAATTGAGTACAATGCTCCTTTTGGGATGTACCTTACCAGACACCTGCAGCAACTGGAAAGACCCCAAAAGTACCTCACCAAGAGGATCAAAGGGCTCAAACAGATGCCATATGCTGCCCGGTTAAAGAAACTCCAGCTCTACTCAGTGGCATACCGCCTGCTCAGAGGCGATCTGTGCATGACGTATAAAGCCATGTTCAACCCGGAATTAATGGACATGCTGCACCTCAGAAAATCCAAATCCCATCGAACTATGCGCTTGAGAGACTTGAACCTCAGCACTGAAATAAATAGGACATGCTGGAGGGACAGATTCATAACCCAGAGCCTCCCTTCACTCTGGAATAAAATCCCAGTCCAGGTTAGACAGAGTCCTTCACTGACTCTCTTCAAGAGAAATCTTGATGAGTGGATGGGAGATCGTAGGTTTACCCCAGGTATCACTTCTGTGTCACTGTTAGACAGAGGCACAGTATACTAAGCTCGAAAAAGGGCATAGCAAAATTAATTTAAAATGGGTGGCGAAAGCCAAACACACTCTGGCTAGGCTTATAAATGCCCTAGAGCAGATAGCCTAGTATGAACCTATGAACCTATGAAATTAAATAAAACAAAACTCCTTTAATCAATTCTTCTCTGTTCACCTTATGCTTTTATCGATCATTCTGGATAGCTTGTAGTGTCTTCCTGCTTTCCCATGACCTCATAGGACCCAAAACGCTCTTCAAGGAAAAGTAAACCTGCCTGGTGGACAACCAACATTAACAGACTTTAAAATAAAAGGAAGAAACTGCTGTCTAAGAGTAAGAAGAAGCAGGCCCTAAACTGGAGACCCTCTCTCCTCAGCTTAAATAAGCAAATAAGACTTCTTATGAACTCCTCCAAGGCAAACTTTGAATCCAAGTTAGCTTCCTCAACAAAGGACAACCATAAGGTGTTCTTTAGCTACATCCGTAACTTAAAGGTTAAGGCTCAGATCTGCACAGAAATGTTAATGTTAACACGTACAGTTAGCCAGTGAACACAGCTAACCTGCTAGCCAATGGGTTCGATGAAAACTTCACTCTCCCATCCCCACCACATGTACTTCATGACATCCCTACCACCTGTCCACTACCTTGCATAATCTCCCAGCTAGACATCAACCCTTATATCATAAGGTGGGTTGCGAAATGGCTCTCTGATGGGACCATTACAGTCAAAATAGGGGACTCCACCTCCAACAGCAGACCCGTTATCAGTGGTGGTCCACAGGGATCAGTCCTGGGACCTCTACTGTTCGAAATCTATTTCTCCAAAGTACAAGCTAAAACCAAGGGACTGTAGATGACAAAGTTTCCCGACAACTGCAAACTGTAGAATCTCCAAACAAGGTCAACATCCGTCAAGAAAGTCCTAATCAAACAAATGATTGCTGCCTGGGAACCCAGGTTGACAGTAGCCTTTCATTCGACACTCATATTGCTAAAGTAGTTAGGAAGACCTTCTACATTGCCCACCTTATCATGAAGGGATTCACATCTAGATCAAGGGAAGTCATAGTCTCCCTATACTCATCACTCATCAGACCAATGATCGAGTACAATGCCCCATTCGGAATGTATCTGACCCGACACTTGCAGCAGCTGGAGAGGCCACAAAAGTTCCTTACCAAAAGGATAAAGGGTCTCAAAAATCTGTCTTATGCTGCACGACTGAAAGAACTCCAGTTATATTCAGTTGCATCGCTTACTCAGAGGTGACCTATGCCTGACATACAAGGCCATGTCAAACCCAGATTTGATGAATATGCTTCATCTCAAAAAATCTAGATCCCTCAGAGCCACAAGGGCGGGTGACTTAAACCTCGACACGGTTATTATTAGGACGTGCTGGAGGGATAGATTCATCACCCAAAGACTCCCTATGCTGTGGAACAAAATCCCGGTTTATGTGAGGCAGAGCACCTCGCTGGCCTTGTTCAAGAGGAATCTTGACCAATGGATGGGAGATCGCAGATACACCCCAGGGGTTACCTCAGTGTCACTGCTCGACAGAGGCACAGCTAAATAATGGGCATAGTTTCTCCAAACTAAGGGGTGGCGTAAGCCACAAAACTATGGCTAGGCTTATAAATGCCCTCGGGCAGATAGCCTAGTATGAACCTATGAACCTGTAAGTCACGGCCTCAAACTTGATGCATAAAATGTATTATCCCTGTCAGCAAGAGCGATGTTCCTGAAAATTACCACAAACAGCAATACCCTAAGTACGCATTCAGTGGTGAGAAATCTGGGCACTCAGGTTGACAGCAGCCTTGCCTTTGATCACCATGTTTCCAGAGTGGTAGAGAAGGGCATTCTCTATGGCTCACCTCAAAAGTAAGGCATTAACTTGAGAAAAAAATGAAGTTATCACCTCCTTGTACTCTTCACTCATTCATTAGGCCAATAATTGTGTACAACACTCCTTTTGGCATGTACCTTTCAAAGCACCTGCAGCAGTTGGCACCCCATACAAAGAAAATTCAAGATCTTCAGCAGCTATCATATGTGGATCAGCTGAAATCACTGTCTCTATTCCATTTCATACAGACTACTCACAAGCAATTGCATACAAGGAAATCTCTGACCCCGTTTTATTGGAAATGCTACATATCCGCAAGTCAAATGGCACATGGGTTACTCACTCTAAAGATATAAACCTGGTATGTGACGAACAGAACCTGTTGGACGGACAGATTTGTCTCCCATAGGTTACCACACCTTCGGAATAGACTTCCACTTTACATCAAATAGAGCACTTCATTGGCACCTTCAAACAGTCTGGATGACTGGATGGTTAGCCATAAATTCACCATGGGGGTTCCACCTTTTTCCCTCTTGGACAGGGGCAATAGGTGTTGATCATGGTACTCAGGGTAAAATCTGGCTACGCTTCTAAGGACTCTTGGGTCATTAGCCTAGTAACCTCCTATGATCCTAAGTGAAAACATTCCACCCAACAAGCATACCATAATAATTTTTTTTTTTTTGCAATATTGCAAGCCCCCACATGCTCCCCACACCCATGTATGTATGCATGTATATATATATATATATATATATATATATATATATATATATATATAGTTCCCTTTAGAATCTCGAATTGCTGAAAGCTCGAAATTCATAAGCTCGATCCCAGAATCTCAAGTTTTCAGCAACTCGAAATCCAAAAGCGGACATAAAAAACATGCAAACATGTCTTTACAATGTTTTTGCAGGGGGGCAAGCCCCCCTGCACCCTCCACCCCCCCCACTTAAATATACCAAATCCGAGATCACACTACAACATTGATGAGGGAAATCTCCCATTCTGCACTGTATACAGAAGCGCAAAATGGGATAATTTCCATTCCTCCGCTATAGTGAGGTCACAGAGCTGGTATATTTCAGCAGGGAGAGTACAGGGGGACTCGGGGGCCCCCTCCATACATGTCAGTAAACTACCTTTTTTTTTGGTCTCCCCTTCACAAGTTCAAGTTGCTGAAACTCGAGATTCTGAGCTCAAGCTTCTGAATTTCGACCTTTCAGTAACTCGAGCTTGTGAAGGGGATCTATTTTATATATATATATATATATATATATATATATATATATATATATATATATATATATATATGGGTTCACTTCAGATGATAGGGTTTCTGAAATCTCGAAATTCATATGGTCGAGACGATACGACCAAGTTTTCAGAAATTCGAATATCTGAAGGGAGGGTTAAAATAAGTGTTGTAAGTATGTTAATTGAGGGATACTGCAGAGGGGCAAGCCCTCTGCACCCCTGCTACTTAAATATACTAACTCTGAGATTGCGCTACAGCAGGGAACTGGGAAATCTCCCATTCTGTAGTGTCTGTAGAAGTGCAGAATGGAAGATTTTCCTTTTTCCTCACTGTAGCACAATCTTGGAGTCAGTATATTTAAGCAGGGGGGTGCAAAACTATCTGAAAAAAAATTTTTTTTTTGTTTTGTTGGTTCACTTCTGATGTTAAAGTTTCTGAAAACTCAAACATATGGTCTCGATCATATGAGATTTCGGAAACTCGATCGGAAGTGAAAATATATATATATATACATATATATATATATATATATATATATATACACATACACACACACACACACACACACACACACACACCTACCTCCATGGTCACACAACCATAAAGAAAAGAAAAAAACACCACATAGAGAGAATTAGTGCTGCCTTCTGGACTCACTTCCCTAACAGCTACTATGATCTGAAACACCAGTATGGCATACTGTCCACAATAAGTTCAGTCAGTGATGTTTAACCATTTGTGAATCAGACAACTGAGCATTCAGTTAAATAACACAGACCCCGATCTATGTCTCTCCTGCATTTCTATATTCTTCATTCTCTCCTTATTTCTAGCATTCTGTCCGGTCAGCTTGTTTGGGCCAAACCTTTCCTGGTGAAAAGGCATTCTCCTTTCTGTTGGCTCTTCTACCTCTGTATGTCTACTCATTTTTTTTTTATTTTCTAAGCCATTTTTCTTCTTCATATTATATTCTTGTCTGATTAGTCTGTCCTTTTCTGGTGACAAAGGTGTCCTCTCTCATAATTTCTATTCCTTCCTTCACCAGCAGGACCCATTGTGAAATTACTGTCTCCCTATTCTACTTTTATTTCCTCTGTTACTCCCTCCCTCTTCCATCAGGTAACCTCTCTCACTTGGGCTTTCATTGCAAGCTGAACTCACTTTTCATTGGCTTATACTGTCACTTGGAACTTTTTATTCTGGACATGAGCCCTACCTTTTTTTTTTTTTTTTTTTTTTTTTAATTTTATTCCCTGTCTTGGTCCCCTTTCTAATACAAAGATAATCTAACCCACTGACTGGTAATCCAATTTTCCAGGTTTCCGTTTCTGTCCATGTTTACCCTTGCTATCCTTCTTGTTTTTCCTCCAAATATGTTTTTTTTTTCCAGCCTCTAATTTTCACTTCATTTCTGTTGCTGTCTTTGGAGAGCTGCAAAAGTATTGTAGAGAGACAACTCAGCTCTCCAGATGATCATTGTAGCTCGGTGTGTACATCTCTTTGGGAATCCTCCTGTGGGCATGTACTAAACGTATTGATTACTGAGCACATGCAGGGACAGAGTGCCATTTTGTGTTAGGGTGTTGTAGTGTAAACATGTTTGTATGTAAGCTTTGTTTGTCAATCAATTTGTTTACAGTTATTAAAGCTGCTATCCATTCTGATGTGTTTTATGTAATAAAGCTGCTTAAATGAACTACCCCACCTGCTTGTCATTCTTGGAGTAAGGGACAAGTGACATGGTGTCAGGAACGGCATATCAAATTGCCAGAAAGAACTCCAGTTTCTCTACTTTGACTTCGAGAGGTATATACAAGAGTGGACTGTCTTTGCTGTATGTATAATCTGCAAAAAACAGATCAGAAACAAATTTCTAATGTTAAATTTGCTTGAGCTATTTCTTATTTGCCAACTATGAAATGATGCATACAGACTACTCTAAATTATTTTAAAGTAAGTCGAAATGTCTGATATTGCCAGAATTATTCAAATTACTATGGAAAATGTTAGTTTGAATTGCATGAAATGCTGTATTTTTCAAATTAACTGAGGCTATCCAAGTTATCAGAAGTGTGGGAAGTGCTTGCATGCTTGTGTAGTGTTACAGTAAAATTATCTCACAAAATACAGCCACTTCAGAGCATATTTCGCAAAGTAGAGTGTTTCAAAGACTTTATTGTGCATCTGTGTGTTACTGCAGGCTGCAGAGGGGCAACTTATTTGTACATAACTACAAGGGCCATATTTTCAGTGTGTTTGTGCACATACTTTGTTGGCATGGCTGTAGGATTTTGAAAACTAAATCCACTAGTGTTTCATATTAATATTGATGAGAACTGGACAGTGTTTGGGCAACAGTACAACATTTTCATACAGACTGCATTTTCTGATAAAGATGACTGTACAAAGGCATTTATTCCAGTTAATTTAGCTGGGTCAGACGCTACTGACAGGGAACGTTCATTTGTGTAGGCACCTTCCATCTATGCTGGAGAAGGGGAAAACCATCATATTGTTGTACAGGCTGAGTCAAGGGAGGACCCCAAGTGATTAAAACGTGAATTGAGAGAAATGTGTAACACCCAGGCAAATATTACAATGCAGAAGCACTTATTCTACACAAGGGATCAAAAGCCTGGTGAAACTTTTGCAGCATATACAACTGACCTGAGAAATACATCCAAAACATGCAGATTTAGCGATTTAGGGGATGAGTTGACAAAAGGATAAACTTGTGTGTGGCATTAAAGATGATACTGTGAGAAAGATTTTGCTTCATGGCAGTGATTTAACTTTGAATAAGGTCATTGAGATTTGTCAGACATATGAACTCACAGAAAAGCACACAAAGATGCTGCTTACAAATGAGAATAGCTTTAGAAGTTACTGCAGCAAAGCTCATGTTGATAGTATGCAGCATGTTATTAAAAGAAACAGGCCCAGGCACATTGCAGCAGCTGTAGTCCCTGCCAGACCCACTGGTAAACCTCAGAGCTTTCTAGCAAGTTCCAGAGTTTCTATAGCCTCAGTGAAGCATAAGAGTTTGTCAGCAAACTCAAAGCATGGGCCCCAACCTAGTTTTTTTGTTAACTGCCATAACTGTGGTTACAGTCATGAATCTAAAAGAGAGAAGTGCTTAGCTTTTGGTCAGCAATGCCACAAATGTCATTTCAAAAGATTTTGAAAATCAAAAGGCCCACCTTCTTTTACTAAAAAGGATTTTAAGAAACAAGTTGATCAATTAGACAGCAGTAATGTGGCATCTCCTATTTGTATGTTGATGGTGTGTCAGTGGTTAGTGAAACAGTCAAAGCAGTTGATTTATGGGCCAAGAATGAAGTATTTTGTACTCTTCAGGTAAATTGCAACCCCATAGAGCTCAAAGCTGATGCTGGCTCAAAGTGCAATGTTATGTCTGCAGAAACATTTGCTACAATAAGTGCTGGTGAATGGCTCGATTTGGAAAAAAGTGTGCACAGCTTGTTGCTTACGGTGGTGAAGAGATTCAAACCGAAGGTTCAGTAGTACTTTCATGTTATTCTGCAGGTAGAAGTTACAACTAAATTTTATGTCTTCAAGAGGCACATCCAGTCATTATTAGGGCTCAGAGACGCTTTGAAAATGGGACTGCTTTCATTTAATAAGATAGTTCACCATGTCAGCTTCAAAGACCACTATTCTATTTTCACATAGTCTACTTTTTCTACCTATGCTGATCTTTACTCCATGAAGTTAAACCCAGATATCAGTCCAGTTATCAGGCCAGTCAGAAAAGTTCTAATAGCAATGCAGACCAGAGTCAATGCCGAACTAGATAAAATGGTGCGACAAGGTGTGATTTGTCCAGTTGAAACTCCAACTAAGCATGTATCTTCCATGGTGGTAGCTCCTCAGAAAAGCTCAGATAATATCAGAATATGTATTTACCTATGAGATTTGAACAAGGCACTGAACAAAAACATCATCCTATGCACACAGTCGAAGAAGTCGCAGCCTTGATGCCAAATGTCTTAGATGCAGAGAGCTCATTTTGGCAAATTTAGCTCGACAACAAATCCTCACTGCTCACCATGTTTGGAAGGTGCAGATTTCAGAGAATGGCATTTGGGATAAATTCTGCAAGTAATATCCTTCAACATGCAATGGAGCAAATTTTTTCTGGGTATCCTTGTGCTATTAAAATAGACCTACAGGTTGAAGGTAATGGTGAAGCTGAGCATGACAGAAACCTCAGAAAATCTCTGGAAAGGGCATATCAAGTGAATCTTAAGCTCAATCCACAGAAATAAAAATTCAGGCTACGAGAAGTCATTTACGTTGGTCATTTATTCACCAGTTCAGGTTTACGATCAGACCCTTCTAAGCAAAAAGCCATTCTCGAGATGCCAGCACCAGACAATGTTCATTTGGCAACTAAGCAGGTTCATTCCAGAACTGAGTCAAATAGAAGCATCACTCAGATAGCTAACATGTAAAGATGTATCTTAGTTAGAACAGCACCAGAGAGCATGTGATGTCCTTTAAGAGAGAATTGCCAATCCACCTACTCTCAGATACTATGATGTACACAAGCCAGTTACTCTTTCATGTGATGCTTCGAAATTTGGTCTTAGTGCAGTCAGTTTACAAGAGGGTCAAACCTGTTGCTTATGCATCCAGAACTCTCACCCAAGCTGAAATGCAGTATGCTCAGATAGACAAAGAGCTTTTGGCAATTGTGTTTGCATGTTCCAAGTTCTATGATTATGTGTATGGTAGACCTATCCAGATCAAAACAGATCATTAACCTCTAGTCACTATCCTGAGAAAGCTTATGCATTCAGCCCTAACCAGACTGCAACGCATGATGCTGAGATTGCAAAAGTATCACTTCAATCTTGTATCAAGGCAAACTTCCTCATCTTGCTGACACATTATCCAGATCACCCAGAAGTACCACTTAACAGGACAACAATGAGCAATTTGATTTTGAAGTCATGGAAGTGAGAAATGTTTCTTCCACACACCTTGATGAGCTGAGAGATCACAAAGCCACAGATCCAGTTTTACAGAAGCTCATCTAACTCCACAAATAAAGATGACCATCAGGGCAATTCTATTTACCTCTAGAAGTGCAACCTTACTTTCCATACAGAGATATTTTTTGTCACACAATGGTATCATTATGAATGGTACAAAAGTTATTGTTCCCCAGTCTTTGCAACCAGAGAATATCTTACATCGAGGTCACCCAGGAGTTGCCTCTACCAAAAGGATGATGAGAGGGCTAGTATTTTGGCCTTCTATGTCACAAGATATTGAGAGAGTATTCATCTTGTTGCGTGTATCAGTACCAAGCCACATCAACAGTAACAACCATTTCAACTGAACCAGATGTGTGGATTTCCATGTACGACCCGGCAGAAAGTTAGTTCTGACACTGGCACGCAGTTTACAAGCCAACAGTTCAAAAGATTTGTCAAAGAGTAGAACTTTATTCATGTCATGAGTAGCCCAAAGTATCCTCAGTCAAATGGTTTGGCAGAACGCTCAGTCCAAAGTGCAAAGCAGTTACTAGAGAAGTCAAAACAAGACAATAGTGATATTTTCCTGAATCTCTTGAATCTCAGAAATATTCGTGATAAACATCTTGGTTTACCTGCTCAGAGACTTCGGTCGAGACTAACCAGAACCACATTACCAATCAGTAGTCAATTGTTGGTTCCATATGTCAAGAACAACAGGTCAGTGAAACCCAATCTGTTGAAGAAATGTTTAACCCAGAAGTCCTATTATGATAAGACCAGCAAACCGCTCAATCCCATTACTAAAGGGAGAAGTGCTAAGGATGCAAACATCAAAAGGTTATGATCTGATTGGAGTAGTGAAGAACATCTGCCCAGAGCCAAGATCGTACATTGTGGAATCACAAGGAGCAGTTTTTAGGCGGAATTGGAAGCATTTGATACCAGTGTCTGAGCCTGTACCCACAGCGCATAGCCTGTGAGAAAGACTATCTCAGAGTGAGTTGTCTGGTGTTCCAGTTCCAGTGGAAGTTCCAGAGAATATCTCCATTCTTGTGACAAATCCCAAGGTGAGCTGTTCACCAAAACCTGTCCCTGTTACTAAGTCCAGTCCTGATGGTTATGTCACAAGATCTGGTTGAGTGGCGGGATCATGTTCCAGATGTACAGCCACTTGGACAGGACAACATGAATCATCTGAGCATTGTTTTTTTTCTTTTCTGATTGTGTATACTGATGCATGCCTAACTGCCTTCTTTTCTTTAAGAGGGTGGATGTAGATCAGTGTGCATCTCTCTAAGAAACCTCCTGTGGGCATATATAGCATCGTATATTTGCAGTGAGGAAATACCTAGACTGTATGAATGTCTTTTTTCCTCACATCGACTGCATTACTAATTGACTTGTAAATATTTAAGAATTGTACAAATGTAAATACCAGCAAAAGGAGAGATATCTATTCCAGAGGATTGTAGCCCCCCAAACATCTCCAATGCCCAGGTGAGAACTGCCCTCACTAAGGCAAAAAACACAGCATCTATGGGACCGGATGGTGTCCCCGGCTGTGTGCTTCACGAACTCAACGAGGAATTAAACCCACAGTTAGGACAGCTGTTTAATCTTAGCCTCACCTCAGGATACGTACCCAAGGAGTGGCGCACGGCGACTGTGGTCCCACTTCATAAGGGCGGTGCCTCCACAGACCATGGAAATTACCGCCCCATTAGCTTGACAAGCCTCATCTGCAAAGCCATGGAGAGGATCATAATGGAACTCATAAATAAAGACATAGGAACTTGCAGACTTTGGATCCAACCCAGTTTGGCTTTGTCAAAGGCAGATCCTGCCTCTTAAACTTGGTTGACTTTTTCGAGACAGTCACCAAGGCCATTGATGAGGGAAAGGCAGTCCATACAGCCTACCTCGACCTGGCAAAGGCCTTCGACACAATACCCCACTCGGGTATCATCGAAAAACTCATCAGCTTGAATGTAAACCCATACATCACAAGATGGGTTGCAAACTGGCTAAGTGACAGAACCCACAGGGTCAGAGTTGCTGGAGCCATGTCAGACTCAAAGCCTGTCACAAGTGGTGTCCCACAGGGCTCAGTCCTGGGTCCACTCTTGTTCGGCATCTACTTTTCTTAAGTACAAGCAAACACAGGAGGGTTATGGCTGACAAAGTTTGCAGATGACTGCAAACTGGGCGCCATAGTCAAAAACACATCTGACACAGATATCCTCCAGAAGGGCCTCACAGAAACGGATAACTGGTGCCAGAGCCATGGCCTGAAGTTAAACACCAAAAAATGCATAGTCATACCCTTCGGGAAAAACAAGGTTACCCCTAGCTACCATATAGGTGGCAATCCACTGAGCACAGAAAAAGTCATCAGGGATCTGGGGACCCAGGTTGACAGTAGCCTTCGCTTGACACTCATGTTGCTAAAGTAGTTAGGAAAACCTTCTATATCGCCCACCTGATCATGAAGGATTCACATCTAGATCAAGGGAGGTCATCGTCCCCTGTACTCATCACTCATTAGACCTATGATTGAGTACAATGCCCGCTCGAATGTATCTGACCAGACAACTGCTGCAGCTTGAAAGGCCCCAAAAGTTCCTCACCAAAAGGATAAAGGGTCTCAAAAATATGTCTTATGCTGCCCGACTGAAAGAACTCCAGCTCTATTCAGTCTCATACCGCTTGCTCAGAGGTGACCTGTGCCTGACATATAAGGCCATGTCAAACCCAGATTTGATGAATATGCTTCACCTCAAAAAATCTAGATCCCTCAGAACCACAAGGGCAGGAGACTTAAACCTTGACACGGTTATAAATAGAACGTGCTGGAGGGACAGATTCATCACCCAGAGACTCCCTATGCTGTGGAACAAAATCCCGGTACATGTGAGGCAGATCACCTCTCTGGCCTTGTTCAAGAGGAATCTTGACCAATGGATGGGAGATCGCAGATATACCCCAGGGATTACTTCAGTGTCACTGCTTGACAGAGGCACAGCAAAATGATAGGCATAGTTTTTATTCAAACTAAAGGGGTGGCGAAAGCCACATAACTATGGGCTAGGCTTATAAATGCCCTTGGGCAGATAGCCTAGTATGAACCTATGAACCTATAAAAACATCTGTCACAACTTTTTTGATTTTGCCTCTCTAACTGTTTTACTGTATTGTCTAATAAATATATTACTGCAGTTTATAATCATTCTCTGGAGATTTTCTCCCTGGGCCTCCACTGAAAAAGGGCTAATTGCAGGTCAGTTGGACTACTGCCAGTCAAATGTAAAAAAATAAATAAATAAATAAAACAAATATACCAAATGTATTGATTGCTGAGCACATGCAGGGACAGAGTGCCATTTTGTGTTAAGATGTTGTAATGTAAGCATGTCTGTGTTTAAGTACTGTTTGTCAGTTTGTTTATAGTTACTGAAGCTGCTATCCATCCTGATGTGTTTTCATGTAATAAAGCTTCTTAAATTTACTTCCCCACCTGCTTGTCATCCTTGGAGTAAAGGATGAGCGACAATCACCTTTCCTTTCATTTACTTTATTTCCTTTTCTTTACTGGGAAAGTCCAACTGGGCTTAAACGGCTCATTTTCAGAGAAGGACTAACATTATATTTATAGTAGGAGCAAGTGAGCTTAGCTTTTTGGTTTGCTCCTCTTGGGTTGCATGTTTATTATATTTCCATTTCTATGAGTCCTATCTGCTCCTGTCACTTTCTTCATCCAGCAAAGTTATTGCCTCTTAGCTCCATTCATGAAGTGGAGGAATCCACTTAACATGTTCCACCCTCTCCCACCTCCTCTTCTCTACAGTTCTCTAGAGTACATTTCTCTTCACTTATGAATCACATCCTGCCTCACTGTTTCCTCCTCTGCGTCTTGCCAGCCTTCTATTAGTCTCCTATAATGGTTATTCTTTTCTGTAACACTTCAATCCAGTTTCTATAATCCCTCCTAATTCTAGAACTTAACCTCTCTGACTACTTAAGAGACTTCAAGGTGATCTCCCCATTGGTGGGGTGCGTTCATCTTTACTTTCTTTACCGCGGCATCTTTATTCACTTCTAATTTCTGCACCTTTCTTCCCCTTCAATAAGTTACTGGCTCACCTTTCCATAACTCGGGTCCCATATAAACTCTTGCCTTCACCATTTTCACTTTTTTTTTGGCACTCCTGTTCAGTTCTATACTTTGGTTCAGTCTGTCCTTCCCTCTGCCTGTTCTACTGTTCTGCTAATACTGTCCATTAGGTATGTTTTATTCTGTGTGTCAGTCTCATATATTCTGTGGATGCCAACAGGCTACTCTACTCCCCCTCCTCTTCACAGATTCACTTGCCACTCCATTTCATATGACATTTAAATTATTTACTTATCTCTCTTTTGTTTCTACTCTGTAGGTATTGCTCCATAAATCTCTGCACTTTTGCTTCCATCAGTGACATTAGTCTATCTCATTTCCACATCACTACCAATATTGTGGTGTAGACAATCCAAGCCTCTACTGCCATATTTTTCATTCCATGCATTTACCAGTGCTTTCCTCAGTTTAAAAAGTGCATCAGACAAATCATCCATCATTTATACAAACAAGACACCAAACAGAATAGTCCTTACAATCAGTGTTAGCCTCAGGACTTCCGCTTTAACTTCACACATGAATGAGTCATTACCTGCCTTGATGGGGTACCCTTGACTCTGACTATCTTCTCCCAATAATGTCAATTATCTTCATGACTGGTTCTTGTGTATATAGGTTACAAATCATTCTTGTAACAGCTTCATTAAGAATTTGAGCACTACATCAGGCACTGTCTCCTGAATTCACAAATCCTAGTGTTTCCCCATCTAGATCATCCATTTTTATTTCATTTTGCCTTTTTTTCTGACCTTACAACTACCTCTTTTTTGTGAAAGTTCGGTACCTTAGACCTGTCTTACCCAGCTTGTTGGACTTTTATTGTGAACTCATTGTTCCTATGTTGTCTGCAAATGTCATCCACTTTTAGAACAAGCTACAAAATTGCTCTCCCATTAGTGCAGCTTTAAAGGTTGGTATCTGTTCCACCTCCTATTCTTGATAATCCATCTTGCTGCTCTAACTGTTCTTTCCTTTCTTCTTAGGTTCATACTAGGCTATCTGCCCTAGGGCATTTATAGGCCTAGCCAGAATGTCTTTGGCTTTCGCCACCCATTTTAAATTAATTTTGCTATGCCCTTTTGAGGTTAGTATACTGTGCCTCTGTCTAACAGTGACACAGAAGTGATACCCGGGGTAAACCTACGATCTCCCATCCACTCAAGATTCCTCTTGAAGAGAGTCAGAGGGACTCTGCCTAACCTGGACTGGGATTTTATTCGAGTGAAGGGAGCCTCTGGGTTATTAATCTGTCCCTCCAGCATGTCCTATTTATTTCAGTGCTGAGGTTCAAGTCTCTCGAGCGCATAGCTCGATGGGATTTGGATTTTCTGAGGTGTAGCATGTCCATTAATTCTGGGTTGGACATGGCTTTATACGTCACGCACAGATCGCCTCTGAACAGGCGGTATGCCACTGAGTAGAGCTGGAGTTTCTTTAACCGGGCAGGATATAGCATCTGTTTGAGCCCTTTGATCCTCTTGGTGACGTACTTCTGGGGTCTTTCCAGTTGCTGCAGGTGTCTGGTAAGGTACATCCCAAAAGGGGCATTGTACTCAATTATGGGCCTGATGAGGGATGAGTAAAGAGGCACGATGACCTCCCCTGACCTAGATATGAATCCCTTCATGATTAGGTGGACTATATAAAAATGTTTTTCTAACCACTTTGGCCACGTGGTTGTCAAATGAGAGATTGCTATCAACTTGGGTCCCCAGGTCCCTAATTACTTCTTCTGTACTTAATGGATTACCACCTATGTGGTAATTTGTGGGCACTTTGTTTTTGCCAAAGGGGATGACTATACACTTTTTGGTATTTAGCTTGAGGCCATGGCTCTGGCACCAGTTGTCTGTTTCTATGAGGCCCTTTTGGAGGATGCTTGTGTCGGCTGGAGAGTCTATTATGGTGCCCAGTTTGCAGTCATCTGTGAACTTGGTCAGCCACAGTTCTTCCATATTGGCCTGTACCTCCAAGAAATATATACCGAACAAGAGAGGTCCCAGGACTGAGCCTTGTGGGATGCCACTTGTAACTGGTTTGGAGTCTGACATGGCTCCAGCAATTCTAACCATGTGGGTTCTGTCCTTGAGCCAGTTTGCAGCCCATCTAGTGACATAGGGGTTTATATTTAATCTGGTGAGCTTATCTATTATGCCTGAGTGGGGTACTGTATCGAAGGCTTTTGCGAGGTCCAGGTAGGCTGTGTGGACCACCTTCCCCTCATCAGTGGCCTTGGTGACTGTTTCAAAGAAATCAACCAGGTTTAAGAGGCAGGATCTGCCCTTAAAGCCGAACTGGGTAGGATCCAGTGTCTGTAGGTCCCCAATATCTTTATTTATGAGGTCCATGATGATTCTTTCCATAGCTTTGCAGACCAAGCTAGTCAGGCTTATGGGGCGATAGTTTCCAGGATCTGCTGAGGCACCACCTTTGTGGAGAGGACCACCGTTGCTGTACGCCACTCATAGGGTACATATCCTGTAGTAAGGCTGAGATTGAACAGTAGTTTTATGTTTGGGTTTAGCTCTTCTTGGAGTTCAGGTAGGATGCAGCCCGGGACACCGTCTGGTCCCATTGATGCTGTGTTTTTTGCTTTGGAGAGGGCGGCTCTTACGTGAGCATCTGAGATGACAGGGGGGCAGCACTCTGCTGGGATAGACATTTGCCCTTTTGGTGGGGAGGGGAGGAAGAAGTTTGTGCTGAACCTGTCAGCTAGGATGTTGGCAATGTCTGTGGGTTCGGTGTATTTTTTGTCATTATGGACAAATTCTGAGCATATCTGGGAATTACCACCCAGGTTCCTAACATAACTAAAGAAAGCCTTGTGATTATCCTTAGTGTCCTGTGCAATTTTTCTCTCGAAGCTGGCCTTAGATGATCTTGTGTGTGCCTGTAGTTTTTGCTAATACTGATCAGAGATGCCTTCCCTTTTTGGGATTTTGCTCTATCATTTAGTAGCTTCCTCCTTCTATTGTATAGTTTTTGTTTACGGCTGGGGTCCACCAGACAGGACGTCTGCCTTTGGAGGATTGGGTCTTGGTTTTATTTGGGATTGCATGATCCATGCATTCCTTAAGGTGTTCATAGAATGCGTTTATAAAGGATTCTGTGGTCTGGGCCGTATTTTCCACAGGCCCGGGGGCTTTGAAGGATTCCACCTCTGTTTTGAGGAGTATGAAATTTGCTTTAGAGAAGCTTTTCACTGTGGTTTTCTGGGCAGGGGGTGGGGTCAGGATGTGAATATCCAGTGAGATTAGTTTATGGTCTGATCTTACCAGTGAGGGATACACTTCTGGTCTGGAGCATAGAGTCCCCATGTTGGTGATGATCAGGTCCAGTATGTTTTCTCCTCTTGTGGGACTGGTAACAAGTTGTTCCATAGCATTTGAGTTTATAAATTCTAGGAATCTTTGGGCTAGGGTGTTGGAGCTAGAGTAATACTCCCAGTCTGTCTGGGTCGTTGATGTCGCCCAATATAATGGTGTTTGGAGAGACCTCCACATTTTCCAGTGTTCTCAGGAAGGCCGAGTGAAGTTCCTGGGTTTGGGTGGGTGGTCTGTAGCAGGCTATAAACTGGAAGGCAGTTTTACCCACTGTTAGTTGCACATGGATAGTCTCTGATGCTTCGTGCTCTGCCACCAACTTGGAGGTGTGGGTATCTTTGACGAATATTGATACTCCCCCTCCTTTTGTGGGTCGTTCCAAGTTTTGGGACCGAAAAGCATGGTATGAGGTATAACCTGGTAGTGCTGGGGTGCTCTCGGGAGCCTTGAACCAGGTTTCTGTTACTGCACAGATATCGATGTTCTCCATGCTAAGGAGAGTTTCGAGTGTGTGCATCTTGAGGTTTAGACTTCTGGCATTGAGTAGAATTACTCTTAGTTTCTTATCCCTTGTGATACCTATGGAGGAGGTTTGTCTTTTGAGCCTTGCCTAAAAAAGGCACTATGGGGGTAGCAAGAACCTTTGCCAATATCCGAAAGCCCAGGGGTGACAGGTGCAAGCCATCCCTAGCGAAGCATCGTGGCTTGTCGAGCATGTCATCCCAGGCTGACAGGCATTGGATCCCCTTTGAATGACACCAATACTTAAGCCAATTGTTGAAATTGATCATCTTGTCTTCACATTGTGGCATCATTCTTGGTGAGGGTAAGATGCTACTCAAGGTCAAGGTCATACCGGCCTGGGCCACATGCTCAGAGAGCTCCTCTATGTCTCTTTTCATGTAGTTCAGGGAGGTACGTCTCAGGTCATTGACACCAGCATGGACAATGACTGAGTCATATTTGTACTTGCCCTGGAGTGACCTGAGTGCTTATGTTATGTGGCAGATCCTAGGGCCAGAAAGGCAGCTCACCGTGACCTTCTCTTTGTTCAGCCTGGTGAGCGGGACGTCAGTGCGCCTGACGATAGAGTCACCTATTACAAGTGTATCAGGTGTGTTGTTTAGCCTTAAGGGCTGTGACTGTTCGGCACACTGGCTTTGTGTTGCACGTGTTTTGTTTTGGGGTAGCGGTTGCTTGGGTGTCTGCTTTGGAGGTCTCTGCTGCTTAGGCAGATTTTTATTTAGAGCCTCCGAGTATGTTTTTGTGTGTTTATGTGTTTGGTTTGCTGTCGTAGTAGGTCTATGTGAGACTGGAATTGTAGTGAGTGTGGTTTCCTTCTCCGCCAGACTGGTTACGCCAGTACTGATTTGAGAGAGCTTAGCCTCCAGTTTGGCTATATGGATGTATCTCTCACATGTGTTGGAATTTGTTGGGAGGAGGAGAGGGTTGTCTGTGTACATGAGGCAGTTGTAACATTGCCTCAAGATTCCCAGATTCACCAGCTAGACCGGAGAGGAGATTGACAACTGACCTTTGGACATGCTAGAATAGTACTGGGAATTCCTTTATAATTGAAAAAAAAGGGCCAATGGGGAACAAGGTACTCAAGGGGAGTTTGTGAGGGTGTAGTGCTTTTAATTTTTTAGTGCTGACTTATATAATTGCTTTAGTGAGCAAGTGCCAGGTAACTTAAATGCAATGTAGTACTAATCTATGAACCTATGTGTTACAGGTAACTTAAATGCAAAAACGACAAACAGTAACTTTCTCTTAAGTGAAACAAGGAAATAAGTACAGTAAGCAATGCAGATATCACTAGGGATCCACAGAAGCACGGAAAAGCAAACAAACATACAAACAAAGCTAGATTCAGCAGGCCTGGGTCTAGTCTATGCTACAGTAAACAAGGTGTACCAATTTCAGTAAGAAACAGTTGAAATATGCAGGCACTATAAGCCTTTAACCAGAAATTCCCAGCTCAGAAGGGCAGACTCCAGCCTCTCCTCCCACAAGAGTGCAGACCACGAACCTTCTTAATGTAAAATAACTGGCCTGAAGCCCAAGTGCTTAAACCAGAACTAATACACTTTTAGAATAACAGACACTGAGCCCTCAATCAGCAGTTCCCAACTTAGGATGTAAGCTACCTGTCCTGCCACCACAGTGCAGGCCACAAACCTTCCTAATGTAAAACAACTGGTCTGAAGCCCAAGTGCTTAATCCAAAAGACTTAGAATGATAGCTACACTTTAATCAAGTTACTACCAAGCAGTAATAAATACAATTTAATACTTTGAAGAATGCCTGGATTAGTGCTCAAGTTATACAAACAAAGCTAGATTCAGCAGGCCTGGATCTAGTCTACACTACAGCAAACAAGGTGTACCAATTTCAGTAAGAAGCAGTTCAAATATGCAGGCACTATAAGCCTTTAACCAGAAATTCCCAGCTCAGAAGGGCAGACTCCAGCCTCTCCTCCCACAAGAGTGCAGACCACGAACCTTCTTAATGTAAAATAACTGGCCTGAAGCCCAAGTGCTTAAACCAGAACTAATACACTTTTAGAATAACAGACACTGAGCCCTCAATCAGCAGTTCCCAACTTAGGATGTAAGCTACCTGTCCTGCCACCACAGTGCAGGCCACAAACCTTCCTAATGTAAAACAACTGGTCTGAAGCCCAAGTGCTTAATCCAAAAGACTTAGAATGATAGCTACACTTTAATCAAGTTACTACCAAGCAGTAATAAATACAATTTAATACTTTGAAGAATGCCTGGATTAGTGCTCAAGTTATACAAACAAAGCTAGATTCAGCAGGCCTGGATCTAGTCTACACTACAGCAAACAAGGTGTACCAATTTCAGTAAGAAGCAGTTCAAATATGCAGGCACTATAAGCCTTTAACCAGAAATTACCAGCTCAGAAGGGCAGAGTCCAGCCTCTCCTCCCACAAGAGTGCAGACCACGAACCCTTTTAATGTAAAATAACTGGCCTGAAGCCCAAGTGCTTAAACCAGAATTAATACACTTTTAGAATAACAGACACTGAGCCCTCAATCAGCAGTTCTCAACATAGAAGGATGTACGTTACCTGTTCTGCCACTACAGTGCAGACCACAAACCTTCTCAATGTAAAACAACTGGTCTGAAGCCCAAGTGCTTAAACTAAAAGGCTTGGAATGAGTTACACCAAGCAGTAATAAATACAACTGAGTACTTTTAACATGACGCAAAAGCAAAATAAAGTAGGAAGAAACACAAATATAGTAAAAGCAGATTTTTTTTTTCAGAAAAGTAGCAAAAACAGTAGTAAAAACAATTCACGTGCAGTGCAAGCTGGCACACTTGAGTATGTAGCAATATTAGTCCACACACAGTTTGAAAAAATGTAATTAAATTAAAAAGGACTTAAAGCAAGTGCAGAAAGGGTTTATTAGGTAGAATGCGGTAAAGAGATGGGACTGGGGGAGTGTCCTAGATCAAATCTACAGTGGGGCGGGCACTGCAAAAGCCACCAAATTTAAACTACAACCAAGAACAGGGAGGGGGAGGTGGGGAAGACAGTTTCAACAGAGCTAGATACGAGGAATCACAGTGCAAATTATAAAACCACAAAATATATATACTGATATCTGTATATTTGCAGAACAGTAAGACAACAGATATCTAAGCAACAATTTAGCTCTATAATACAGAATAATACAGAAAAATATACTCAGCTTTATATAATTGCAGATAGTCTTGTAAGGCTGTCTCTCAACAATCCACTTTAAATGCAGGCTGCTATTAACAGCAAATTCTTCAATATTTTCTTATCTGACCTGTCAAGAGCTCTGCCCTGTCAAGAGCTCTGTGCATCAACAACCATATGGGCTTGCTGGTGCCATCCTCCAACAGCAATTTAAACTTTGACCAGTATGTGTCTGCTGAAGTAAGAAAAAGAATATTCTGTTGCTATTCTAACTTTTTCCCCAATAACTTTTTATTAAAAAAATCAAGTGCAAAGGACTAACAAATACAAGGACAATTGAGTAAGTAGTTTACAAAAGAGAATGTTAGCTACAGTATTTACAAAAGTAAATTAAAATCATTTTCAGCCTGACAATGGAAAAGTTTATTGGATATTAATTTTTAAAACAACATTGATAAAGTTGAGACAATTTTGAAACATAGCAGATATCTAAACAGACAAACATTTTAATAACTTTTAATAGCATTATGATATCTATACACTAAAATGTAAGAAGATTAAAAAAAAAACAGAAGTCTAGTATTTTTTATTTTCAAAGTCAAAATCAAAGGTCTCACTAGCTACCCAAATTAAGCTAAACCAACCTGGGGAGCCTAACGGCCAACACCAGGATTAACAAGAAAAAAAGCCAAATAGATTAGTTCAAGAGCAGTGCTGAGCTTCTATTGAAAATGAACCTGTGTTTCTTGCTAGACAATGTTGATCCCTTTCAAAAGTTCTTAAACCAATACAATGTTTTTTTTTTTAATTCAGGAAAAAAAATCACCTTTAGTCAATTTTCTTCAAAGAAAGTTTTTTTTGGATTGGCACTTTCATCTTCTAGACTACTGAGACCTTTGATTTTGACTTTGAAAATAAAAAAATATTAGACTTCTGTTTTTTTAATCTTCTTACATTTTAGTGTATATATGTAATAATGCTAATAAAAGTTATTAAAATGTTTGTCTGTTAAGATATCTGCTATGTTTCAAAACTGTCCTAACTTTACTAATGTTGTTTTAGAAATTAATATCCAATAAACTTTTCCATCGTCAGACCCGCGGTGGTGGTGCTGCAATAGCATTGTCGCTTCACAGCAAGACGCTGTCCGGTTCGATTCTCAGCTAGAGCATCTTCTGCGTGGAGACATGTGTGAATGGACGTACCTTCGTTGAAGGTTGTGCGTCAGGCCTGGCAAGATGGTACGTAAAAATCAACTGCCAATCATTAGCGGACCGGAGTTACGCTGTGGCGACCCCTAACCGGGAAAAGCCAAAAGACACAAACAAACAAACTTTTAACTTCTAGACTTCATCATATAATTTCTTTGAATTTTAAAAATTCACATTAAACTCAATTAATCTGTATGAAACTTTATAAAATGTTCTCCCTGCATTTATCATCTTGGAATTCCCTTTACTAATATGATACATTAATTTGCATGACTTTACATATTTGAGTGTCATGTTTTTAAAGCATTCCCAACTCATAATTTTTACGTCTAACCAAATCTTTGCAATATATGAGCATGACAATTCTTATATAAATTCTTATACTTTGTGTTAATATTAATATGGGGAATATGTAAAATGGCACATTTGCAACCTATATCTTCTATGAAGCCCATACTTTTAATATTTCATTACACTATTTGTAATGTAGTATGTATATGAACATTTCTAAAAGAAGTATAAAATATCTGCTTTTTAGTTGGTGTTAAATAATCCACTACAGATTACCACAGAGTAATATTATTTCTTTAAGGGAATACATTTACAACTGCATTGTAACATTTCTTACCAGATATTATTAATATTTTGTTCATATGCTGACCAACATTTTGAGTAATGATATACATTCTCACATCTACATGCTAACATTAAACTTTAACAACTTGAGAGATCATTCTTGAAAAGCAAGGCTGTTGATAAAAAAAAAAAGAAAGAAAAGAAAAGAAAAATAAACCATCTAACATTAATAGTCATGTTGAATCACTTTTGGAAGATCATTGTACTACTTTATACCTTTATTGATTTGACCCAGTACTGAATACAATTATGCATTTTATAATTTTAAAACAAGCTGCCAGAAGCAACTTGAAAAGCTAAAATAATTCCTTAACAAAATAATTAGATTGTTGAAAAACCTTGAACTACTCAGAAAGTCTTAAGGAGCTGGCATCATATTCTGCTTTAATGTTAATTAAAGGTGGTTGCTGCAAAGTCCACGACGCATTATCTGATCTGGTTCTATTTGAATGTCTATGTCTTGAATACACTTCTGTGGGAGTTAATATCACTTTTGTATAACAACTACGAAAGATAAATAACAAACAGATTATGGAAGGCTTAAACTTATAATCAGAACAAATCAGTTATCTTCCTTAAAAAGCCTTGCTAAACATAACATAAGTAGTCCTAGCAAACTAGGGTTATAGTACTCAAGTTTCGTGGAGACCAGTTGCTACTGAATTTTCTAATGGAAAATGTACACCTACTATATGGATGCAGACATATCAAAATTTCCTAGAACCTACTATATGGATGCAGACATATCAAAATTTCCTAGAACCAAGTCTTTTTATATGTGCCTTTTACAGAACTGATCAGAGTACATTTTTAAGAAAGCTAAACAAATAACAGAGCCTAATCATGTCCACAGCCAGTGGAATGGCAACTTAATTATAGAAAAACTAAATCAGCTTAAATTTGACACATTCAGATGGAAATGATCATTTCCATGTTACACTACCCCAGCACCACTTCATAGGCGATGCATTAAAAACTACAATACTATAAAAGAGTTCATGTTTAGGCATGAGTGCAACATACTGTGGTTGTTTTATCCAATGTAATTACTCAAAACTGAATTATTAGCAGTTTAAAGTTTCAGGAAGGCCATAGTTTTCTTCCTAATCTTAAAGCTAAAAAATCTGCCACTAAACCAGTTAGCATCATTGTTACTGAATAATGCGTATTGCAATGCAAACACTGCAGAGTCCATGTCTTGTTACTTCTGTACATATTCACTAAAACAGAAATATTTCAGTGTTGTTCTATTTGTATCCAGTCATTTTTTTGTGTTTACATGTAGAAGTTACATTCGCCATCCGTGAGCAGTGCTATACGGCTCTCAGGGTTATAACTATATAAAACACATGTAGTTCATTCATCACATACCACATAACCATCTTAGGCTGTTGAGATATCTCACAATTAGTACCCATGTCCTTGGAGTTCGGATACTTCTTTCAGAAACCGTAAGCTTATAATTGTATGTACCATATAATTTTTATTTATATATGTGTATTGTATATATATTATATATAAAACAGATTATACACAATGGAATACATATAGACGTCATTCAATTTATCAAATGCTCATTAGTTGAATACTCAGAATATTGAACTGCCTTTTTTGCCTCTGTTTCTGGGGATTAGGAGATTGATGTTACCCCAATGTGGTGTGGTCTCAGAAGTGGTATGGAGGTGCAGAGGGGAAGCCCTCCCCCCGAAAAAAGCTTTTTTTTTTTTTTTTTTTTTTTGCATGTTAGGTATTCTGTGAACCTTTGGTGTTTGCCTAGGTGTTGGACATTGTAGTCTGTCAACCTTACAAACTGGCTCTTTATTTATGCCAAAAAGATGGTGAGAGATGGTAGGCAGAACTGGATCCAAGCTGTGCATCTGCCATGCAAGTGTTCAGAGAAGGCATCTGGGTCTGGTCTGTAACAAGCCATGTAAGTGTTCAGAAAAGGCATTGTGGACTTGAGGGCTGCATCAGTCCTATGCACATACTCATAGAGACAGCTTTCAAACTATGTGGCTGCATGTCTCCTATGAAGGGGTCCAAAAACATCATAGATTCGGTGTAGAGATATGCATGCCCCATGCAAGTGTTTATACAGCACTTGAGCTGTGGTCTGGGCTGTACTTCCCTTCTGCAGATGTTTAGAGGTGGTACTCTGGAGCTAGGTCTGATTTTTATTTGCCCCAATGTACATGTCAGAGACTGCATTGTACAATTGACAGGCTGTACTTCTCCATGCAATTGTTGAGAAACAGCAGATAACTGGAGTTTGACTGCAACTTCCCTAAGCAGGTGCTTAACAGATGTCAGTCTTAAACTGGTCCTAGGTGTTTCAAACTCATGCAGGTGTTTAAAGGACTTTAGCTCTATGTGCTGCACCTACTCCTGCAGATAATCAGAGGTAGCATCTCAGAGATTACTTTTCATTGCATACATCTGATATTCATAAATGGCACTTCAGAACTTGGTTTAGGTTGTACCTGCTGTTAAAGGTGTTCAGTTGTGCCAGTTAAGTGCTTGATCTTGGTTTTACTGACCTCTGAACATTATTCACAGATTGCAGTTCAGAGGCTGGGCCTAATTGCACATACTCCTATAAATGTTCTTATGGGCCCAGTTTGTATCTACCCTATTCTGGTGAACAGAGATGGCAGTTGAAAACAGGGCCTAGCCAGTACATACTTTAAGGTGGTCAGAAATGATATTCTGAAATAAGACCAGAGATGCCACAGTGCAAGATCAAAGTGAGTGTTCTCAATCGATTTTGCATTTTGTTATATTATTTAAAAGAAACCGTGATGCGCACTCACACACAGACCATGCTCTTCTCCTTGTCTTCCTCTAATGCAGTCTGCTAGAAATGCCAATAAGCATCTGCAGGGTTGTGAGCATGTCCTGGGATTGGGAGTTTTCGATGGAACCAATGTGTTTCAATCTCAGAATTGGTATGTGTGTGTGTGTGTGTGTGTGTGTGTATGTATATATATATATATATATATATATATATATATATATATATATATATATATATATATATACGCGTGTGTGTGTGTGAGCAGGGGGTAGGAGGGGCACTGTGGAAATCTCTCTTAAATGTTTTCTTAGTATGAATACCAGTCACTTCGGAGGCTTCAGCCTAAATGTTAACACCAACAGCCATCACTCTATATACCTCAACAATATCTTAGAACATTTTAATCTTGATCAAATCATGTATGTAACTACTAGACCCGTTTCACATATGGAAACCACTCAACCCTTAATCTTATTACCAATTTATCCCGTTAAGTGACCACTGCCCAGTATTGTCCTTCTGGTCTTTTAAGGCCATAAAATTCATTCCTCAAACCTTTGTAGGCAGACCATTCTGTCAACTTAAACTTGCCTTGGTGGATTTACATCTGAACTACACTGACTGGTCTTCCTCTCAACCAATTCAATGATCCAACAACAGCCTTAACTTTCTTCACTGACATCCTGTCAGCAATTCAGGATTCCCTTTTACCTCTGGTAAGCAGAAGGCTCAAAGGACAGAAATGTCAATGGCTAACAACTGACATCACAGACCTCATGAAAATAAACAGCAGAGTTTGCACACCCTGGAAGGAAAATCCCTCCAACCTATTATTACATAACAATTACTTCTCCTTAAGAAAGGAGACCAGAATCCTTACTAACTTGGCCAATCCCTCTACCTAACAGCAAAACAAGTTTTGCTCAAGTCTACAAATTCAAGAGATCTCTCAAAGAATATCTAAACCACATTGGGATATATCACTGTAATCACCCCACCTGAATCCAGTTCTTCCTCAATCTCTCGTCTTCTTTATTCCTATTTTCTTCCCTACTCTAATTACTTTCTTTTACTCTCTGTTTTCTTTATCCAATTAACCTGCTTCTTCTACCTAATAAGCACTGGACTCTCCTCTCCTCTTCTACTTCTCCTCTCTGTTCCTGACTTCCACTGTACTACCTCTTAACCTACTACTAATATCCACTCCTCCTGCTGTCTACTATTTGTAACTGATCAATATACTTAGTCCAATTATCTACTTTTCTACATGTCGGTGCTTTCAATATGTTTATCTGCTTAACTATATTGTATTTAAGTCTAGCTTTCTTTATTGTTGTCTCATATATTGCTGTTCTTATTGTATTATACATATACACCTATTGTAACATGCACCTCTCAGTTACATTTACACTGTTGGAGCTTTTCTCCCCGGGTCTCCGCTGAAAAAGGACTTTGTCCCAGACGGACTATCCCAGTCAACAAATGTCAAATAAATAAAATATACTGTTATCTGCTACAAAAAGAATTCTCAACATTTCTGGAAGGAAATCAAGCTCCTTAACAGACAATTTTCCAACTCCTCACAGCATGATATTTCCCTAACTACTCCTCCTTCAACTCTGATGAGGATTATAGAAACTTTAATTTCATTATTAGATAGTATCACAAACATATTTCCTAACTCTAATGTCAATTACAAATCAGGAAAGTTACCACATTCCATTTCTCTGCAATTTCTTTAAAAGAAACAAAAAAGTTATTACAAAAGCTAAAACTCTATACATCCAACTTTCCTTAGGAAAGCATAACCTGTCTCTCTCCTCTTGTACAGTCCCATCTTCCTGGAAGCATGTCAGCATTATCCCACGACCTAAGGTCCCACAACACTCTACATACACACTTTTGTTCTATCACCACCCTATGTCCTGTATTAGAAAATCTTCTGTACAAACAGCTTCTGAAGCAGAAAGATAGCTATGGACACCTCTCCAACAAACAACATGACTTCAGGAATAGTTTTTGCACTCTTGCTGATTTACTGTCAGTTACTGATTCCATCTACTACAACATGAATGATGGCTTCATAAAGTACAGTTTTGTACCTACCATAAATGTAGATGTTCGAAGATCCACATTGCTGCAGTCCTTACACTTGGGTAGTCCGCTGTCCTCGGTCGGCCCGAATATCAAAGTATTAGGCTGACGTCTGTCAAGGCGCTTAAGACTGACATCAGGACGTCAGGGTACAAATGCGCATGACCGACGTCATATCCTCAGTCTTTTCTTGCCCCAGATGTCAGAAGACCCTAAACAGAAAGGTCAAAACCAAAAGACAGCAAAAAACAACCAACCACCCTTGTACTAACCATATGTAGAATATATACAATATACACAATATGTACAACCCAAACCACACAACCGCCTCTAACTACAGAGGGGAAGGAGGGAGGGTAAATTGGACTGCAGCAATGTGGATCTTCGAACATCTACATTTATGGTAGGTACAAAACTGTACTATGTTCTTCATCTCACATTGCTGCAGTCCTTACACTTGGGTAGAATCCCAAAGCAGAGATAAGGGAGGATGGCAAAACTATAAAGCAGTAGGAGCTGCCAAAATGCCCTGTAAAATTGCAGTGGCAAAACCAGCCCTCGATTTAGAGTAAAGTGGAAGGTGATAATGCTTAGAGAAAGTATGCACTGAACTCCAAGTAGCTGCCTCCAAAATATCTTTAGTTGCCACCCCCCTTAAAAAGGCTGTAGAAGTGGCAGTAGCCCTAGTGGAATGAGGCCTAATCCCAGCTGGAATCTCCTTACCATGATGGGAATAACAGAAAGCAATACAAAACCCAATCCACTTAGAAATAGTTTGGTTTGACACAGGCTTGCCCTGAGAACCCAAAGCAAAAGAAACAAATAACTGCTGAGACTGCCTGAACCCTTTAGTTCTGCTCAAATAATATCGCAACTTCCTGTGTATATCCAAAGTGTGCAAAATCTTTTCCCCTTTATTTTGGGGGTTTGCATAAAAGGTAGGCAAATGAATAGTTTGGTTTAAAGCCACACTAGAAACCACTTTAGGCATAAAGGAAGGATTAGTACGTAAAGATACCCTATCCTTATGGAAAATTAAGAAAGGCTCAACTGCCATAAGGGCCTGTAATTCAGAAACCCTTCTCGCAGAGGTAATGGCCAACAAAAAAGCAGTCTTCCATGATAAATATTTCAACTCAGCAGTAGCTGCAGGCTCAAAAGGTTGTAGAGTGAGTTTCTCCAACACAAAATTGAGATCCCAAGCAGGAGTAGGAGCTCTCCGTGGGGGTCTTATATTCTTTGCCCCTCTAAGGAATTGCTTAAACAAAGGATGAGAAAACAATGGTGGGTCACAGTCATAGTGAGCAGAAATTGCTGCAGCATGAACCTTAATAGAAGAGAAGGACAAACCTTTGTCCAGTAACTCAGTGAGATATTGAAGAGCCACACTTAAATTAGGCTTAGAAACATCAAATGCCTTTGCTGCACTCCAAAATAAAAATCTCTTCCACTTATCTGCGTACACTTTCCTTGTACTAGGCCTTCTGGCCTCCAAAATAACATTCAAAACTTGCTGTGGAAGCCGTGACCCTCCAGGGTTTAAAACAGAATATGCCAGGCTGTCAGGTGAAGAGAGTGAAGTTTGACATTGAGTAAATGACTGTTCTCCTGAGACAGCAGGTGTGGAATCGAAGGTAAAGGCCATGGAGGCTCCCGTACCAGACTTCTCAGTAGTGGGTACCAGTGTTGTCAAAGCCAATCTGGAGCTATTAAAATCATCTTTGGCTTGTCCTGTCTGACCTTCAGAAGTACCTTCGGGAGGAGAGGCAGAGGTGGAAAGGCATACACATGAAGATTGCTCCAATTGAATGAAAGAGCGTCCACTTTCCAAGCTGTGGGATGAAACCTTTTTGTGCAAAACTTTGGCAGCTGGTAGTTTAGTGGAGAAGCGAACAGATCTATGTCTGGAGTTCCCCATGACACTGTCAATTTCTGAAATACATGAGGATCCAATTTCCACTCGTGGGGATCCATAATTTGTCTGCTCAACACATCTGCTAAGGAGTTCTGTGCTCCCGGCAGAAACCTTGCCTGAAGATTTAGCTGTAAACTGAGAGCAGTCTCCCACAAAATCATTGCTTGTCTGCATGGAGGGTAAGAATGTGTTCCCCCTTGCTTGTTGATGTACCACATGACAGTTGTGTTGTCTGTTAGAATCAACATCTGCCCTGGAAGAAGTAAATCCTTGAAAGCTATTAACGCAAATTGGACTGCTAACATCTCCTTCAAGTTGATATGTAGATGTAGAAGTCTGGCAGGCCACGTGTCTTGTATCCACTTTCCATTTAGATGAGCTCCCCAAGCTTTGTCTGAGGCATCTGTCGTTAGAATCTGACTCGCCTCTGGCCGGGTCACAGAGAGTCCCTTGTTTAGGTGACATTCCTGAGCCCACCACAAAAATTCCTTTTGAATGCAAGGTATTATCTGAATGACAGTGTCCATATCTTGGCAGTGCTGTGTCCATACATTTTTGAGATACCATTGTAGCTTCCTCATATGCAGTTTGGCATTGGGAAGCACCAGAATACAAGATGCCATGAACCCCAAGGCTTGAAGGACTGTCCTTGCAGTCAGCCTGGACTGATGAGACAATTGATGGAAGTAAAGAGAAAGATTCTTTTGTTTGTCCGGGGTCAAAAAGGCCATCTGGGATGCTATATTCAGTCTCACACCCAGAAAGCACATGTCCTGAGAGGGTACTAGACTGGACTTTATTTCGTTCACAGAATACCCCAGGCATCTTAGCACTGCTATCACATATTGCAAATGATGAAGAAGTTCGTCCTTTCCTTGGGCCAGAATCAGGCAATCGTCCAAATAAGGATAGATTTGTATTCCTCTTAGCCTGAAAAAAGCAATCACTGGAGCCAAAACCTTCGTGAACACTCTGGGCGCAGTAGATAAGCCAAAGGGCAATGCAGAGAACTGATAATGAGAAGTCCCAGCTCGAAAACGCAGATACTTCCTGCAACTTAGCCTGATAGGAACATGAAGGTAAGCCTCCTTGAGATCCAGAGTCACCATCCAGTGATCTTTGCCCAGCAGAGGTAAAAGCTGTTGTAACGTCAACATTTTGAACTTGGGAATGTCCAGATAAGTGTTGAGGATAGATAAATCCAAAATTGGTCTCCACGTGTTCCCCTTCTTTGGTACTAGGAACAGGCGAGAATAAAATCCTAGGCCCACTTCTGACAGAGGGACCGGTTGTATGGCCCCTATTTGGAGCAGCAGAGAAATTTGTTTGTGAGCCTCTAGTCTTTGCTGAGGAGGAATGTCCAGCATGCCTTTGAAAGGAGGCAAGGTATGGAAATAAAACCTGTAACCTTGGTGTATGATATCCAGTACCCACTTGTCTTGGGTAATCAAAGTCCAATTGTCCCTGAAGAGTGCCAACCTTCCTCCCAAAGGTGCTGCCAGGCAAGAAGGATCTGGCAGCTGAAAAGGTAGGTCATTGGGCCTGTTTACGAAAGGACTGGCCCCTGCCCTCACCTGAAGATTGTGCAGGAGAACTCCCTGTTCTAGGTCTGAAAGAGCTCTGAGCTCTACCCCTACCATGTCTAGATCTCCTAGACTGTGAATCATAAGAAGGGTATGTCCACCCCTTAGCAGGCCAATTCCTACTAAACTTCGGAGGCTGGACTTGCAAAAAATCTTTAACAGTCTGCATAGACTTAGCCTTGTCTTCCATTTTCTTCAAGACTGACTCAACAGGTGAACCAAACAACACATCAGACTGTAAAGGAGCATCCAAAATCCTTGTCTTAACATGGTCAGATAAATTCTGATCCCTCAGCCAGGCGTGCCTGCGAAGAACTGACCCAGTGGCAGCCACCCTAGACGAGGCCTGTACAGCATCAAAACCACATTGTAAAGAATGCTTACCCACCTGTTCAGAGACATGCACTAAATCTTGTAATTCCTTACACTCAATGCCTTCCGCCAGAGCATCTACCTTAGACTTCAGTTGAGAAAGAAGATAGTTCTGATATTTCAACATGTGAAACTGGCAATTCAAAGCCCTCATAGCTAAGGTGGAAGAAGTATAGACTTTCTTTCCCCATCTATCCAAAGCTCTGGCCTCTTTATCTGGAGGAACCGGATTTTTTACAACAGAGGCCTTGACACCCTTAGGTCCCTGACTAACAGTTTCTGGGTCCGCCCTAGGACTCTTATAAAGATATTTATGAGCCTCAGGCACCCTATAATACCTATCCGGTTTAACAGGAGCAGGAGGCAAAGAATCAGGATTAAGTGAAGCCTCCGCAAACACATCTTCCACCACATCCAGAACAGGAGGTATAGCCAAAGGCCTATGCTGGGGCAAAAGCAAAAACTCCCTAAGCCTTTTCCTGGAATCAGAGAAGTCCTGACCTTCCCACTTAAAATGCTCCCTCATGGAATGAAGAGTCTCTGAAAATGAAAAATCCTCTGGAGGAGAAGCAGAAGGGGTGGAATCATCTGCATCAGAATCAGAATAAGGAGAGTACTCCTGCAAGTCTTCAGCCGAAGACTCTGAAACATCTGAAGGCTGCTCAAAACTCCCCAACTCTGGTTCCACCCTAGGCCTCTTATCTGGAGGGGGCAAAGAACCTCTAATCAAAGAAATTAAATCTTCTGCCATTTTAAGCATGTGCTTCTTGGGTACAGATCCTGAAGAACTAGGAGTGACCCCAACAGAAGCTAAACCTGGCCTGCCCCTGGGAGAAGCCTTAGAAACAGAAGGAGAGGGCCTAACCACCCTAGGAAGGGAGGGGAGTACAGTAACCTGAGAAGCCCCTTCAGCCTGACCTGCCTCCTGAGAGGCCACATCCTGCAATAACAAAGTCTCCCCCTGGGACTCCTGAGAAGCCTCCGGCGGAACCACCGGTTCCACTGACACCTCTAAAGAACCGGCGTCTGGTACGGACGACTCTTCTTGCCTGGGCTTAGCTGCCTTGTCTTTGAGCTTCTTCGAAGAAGCGGGCATCGGAGCATCCAACGGCATCTTATAATTGCACCGCTTCCCAAAGACCAACCTGGCACAATCTAACCTTCGCTTAATAGTGCGCTTATTGAACCTAGCACAAAAGCGACACCCAACAACGTCGTGCTCAGGCCCCAAACAAGGAATACACAAAGTATGATAATCTCTATGCGGTATCTGTTTCCCACAAGAAATACAGTTATTCACTTTTTCTGACATCCGGTAAACCACTGAGGCAAGAAAAAACTAAAATATTCCCCAACGGGGTACTTAGCCAACTTTGACTCCGTCTGAAACTCCGAATTCGAAAAATTTCAGAACGCCGAACGGCACTTGCAACGCTGCTTCTGCATCGGACCATGCGGCAAAAAAGACTGAGGATATGACGTCGGTCATGCGCATTTGTACCCTGACGTCCTGATGTCAGTCTTAAGCGCCTTGACCGACGTCAGCCTAATATTTTGATATTCGGGCCGACCGAGGACAGCGGACTACCCAAGTGTAAGGACTGCAGCAATGTGAGATGAAGAACATCAGCAGGTATTTTTGTAGCTATGTGTTTTTGAAACTGCTAACCATGAGCTGCTGCTGGCCTAATTACAAAAATGTAATTTGGGGAAAAATGTTCTAGAGTGTACCATAGCTACCTTAGCAGCAGGGCATTTCAAGTTCTCTCCAATAACCAACCATCCTCTAATTGTACCCTCAACTACTGGATTCCCGCAAGGCTCTTTTTAGTCCCCTTCTCTAACTATTCATAAATCACATTATTGAAATTTGTTTGGTCGCAGCCTCAGCCTTTATGCAGATGATATACTACTACTTCAAACATAAATAGAAGTACAACCACCCTTCAAGGGAAACCCTAGCAAGCCTTCTCTGATCTCTGTCAATGGTTCATTCAAAATAAGCCAGTGATTAACCAAAAAAATAAACAAACAAATAATTCTAAGAAGCAGCTTTTCTCCTCTACCTAGAAAGTGGAATATCTTCCAACTATTAAAACGTGCGACAACAATCCTATTCCTAATGTCACTGAATATAAATATTTAAGCCTTATCTTCGAGCCATTATTAAACTTGACCATTCACTGCGACACCTCTTACATCTCCTTTCTCCTATTGCTCATACAGCTCTGGTTAAAAAAATCCTTCTAGCAAAACTAGAAAATGGCTTTCCATTACTTTCTTATCCCTCTGCCTATAACACTCAGAAACTGCAAGTCACTGTGAACAAATCTGCTACATTTGCCAGCTCATGAATACTTGAATGTTTCCTACTGAAAGACCTAAAGTGTCTTCCTATAACAGAAAAATCCACTTATTTGCTCAGAAAAGTATTGTATAAAACCCTAAAAAACAACATCGTGTCCCCCTATGAAAAGAAAGCTCCCATTAGGGAACCCTCTTACTTTCTAAAATGCCCAGACTCTGTTCTACTCTACAGTCCTCCATTTAAAACAATCAAGGGCAGCAGTGCCTTCCTCAAAGTTGACCTGGCTCTCTGGAATAGACTTCCTGCAGATAGCCAGGACACACTGCCCACATTCAAGAAGGCACTCACAGTGCAGCTCTTCAATGAAGTTAAATATAAATGTTTAGGGACAATGGATAATTTAGAACCACCAATCAATTTACTAGTAGAAATCACCTTGTTTAACTTTCCTTAACCAAATTAGTCCTACTGTTTCAAGTTTTTATGGTGCCAAATCTGTGAAGTGTTTAGTTACAATTAGTTTAGATAACACAGACATAACATTTTACTGATCTCTAGCTGTATTGTGAATTGCTTTTCTTTTTACTCTTTATTGTACTTATTGTTTCCTCTGGGCCCAGATCAACAGTCCAGTGTACCAACCTAGTTATCAAACAGAAAATAAATAAATTGGCTACTGCTGAGTGACTTCACCATGGACAACATGGTGAGCTGCCAGTGAGAAAGCCAGTAGCACTCCTGAAGTTAATCTGCCTCTGTACTAACAGTCTTGTCAGGATTCTCCATACCTACACAGTTCAACAGCACCTGAGCTAAAATAGGAGCCCTTTAAAATGCAGTATCTAAATGACAATCCTCTCTAATTAACTTTGGTTACGATAATAAAAAATTATTGAAGCCATGAATATAAATACCAAAAGCCATGGATCTACTAATACTTGTGTATGCTCTATCAGAAGATAGGCTAGCCAATAAAAATACATCAAATATTAGACCATAACTTATTTAGAAAGGCTGAGTACTTTCATATCAATCTCCAGTTTCTTTAACGTTCCCATCAGTAACTTAAATCTCTCTAACAGTGATTTGTACTTGTGTGCATTAGACAAATATCATGGCACAATATTGACAGAGTAAAGCCCTTACTATAAATATGTGTTAGAAATATGCCAATTTAGTCAGTAAGTTGAGTAATGCAGCCTTTGTAAACTGCTGGAAAATGCTATCATCAAATTATAATGAATTGTATATTCATTAGACATGTTTAACAGGCTCATCCAAACCCATATGAAAACTGTTCTGGCAGAATGTGAAATCACCTGGTAAGGAAGCAGAATGACCATGTGACTGATATTGAATGTAACCATGGATTTTATGACGGAGATATGAATTTCACAAAAAAAAAATTCAGTGTGATAACAAGAGGCACCTTAATGTCTGTCTGTGTAACATCTTTGTTAAGGCTAACCTCTAGAATCAGAATGTCTCTGATACACCATGAATGCAAAGCTCTTTGGGATAAAGTCTACAATCACCGCCACAAACTGTTAAGACTTTAATCTCTAACAACATGCAAAAACTAGTATAAACACTCAGACAGTTAATTCCTCAGTATGTAATACCGTGCTACATGATATCAACCACTGCAGCAAAATAGGGAATGCTTACAAAAGCACTACAAGTAAATCTTGCAAAACAGGAAAATAAAATGTAGCATGCCACACCTTTGCAAATCTAGAGGCCAACATATTTTCTATTCAGGCTTTGTTCATGCCTTTGAGAAAAGGAACAAAGAAGACTGACAACTACATACCTGAATGGTGAGCTGTTTTGAGAGCAACGCCCCAACTGTATTGCACATACTGCCCACAAAACTGTAGATGGCTAATAATACAGAATCATTTTGCCAAGACCTCTTTTGACATCTCAAATGCCAAAGTCTGCAGGAAAAAAAAAGACAGAGAAGTAACATGTGCATATATGTAAATACATACATAAACAAAGGAAAATACAGGGAAATAAACAATGTAAATGCTATTTTCAATTGGGCCTCTGTCTAATACAGGAACATAAAATAAACCAGAAAAAATAATAAGACATATACACATTTGTAAGCAGTAAAGAGTTATTATTTATAGGGAAAAACATTTTAACAGATATAGATAAGCCTGGTCTATGTGGAATATTATTAATGAATTAGAGAGACTAACATTTTGCAAAAAATATGCTTTGAAGATTTTAATAGTTATTACTGCAATAACATATTCAAGAAATTGAAAGCCAGAGTGACAGAGGCCTTCAGCTGTGCTGGGACATCTCAGCTGCACTACTGTTAGACACATGATTTATACACAGAATGTCATGTCTGTCAGTATGCAATCAGCATATCCTTAACTAAAATTAAGGTCATATTTCATAGCAACTCACTATACAATTTATTTTCATAGGTGCTATAAATGACATAACCCACTTGGATAAGTACAGTCATTGGATATGGAATACCAATCTTTTACACACAAATATTAGGGGATTTTAGAGTCCAACCAGTATAATAGGAATGACTTTTTGGGACACATATCAGTCTCATCATTACAAATACATGAAAGTTTTCTAGTACATGCATGGTGATTTCTAAGACAAATCAATTAAGTACTAGCGTGGCATGACATCTGTTCTTAACAAATGTTAAGCAACCCTGCTAAGTTGTCAAGGTTGGGTCCTACCCTAGGCAGTAAAACCTGCTAGTACTACTCAGTGAACAACAGCGGTGGAATAAAAGATTTGTTTCTGCCTGCTGTCCATTAGTAATGTGTCCTAACTTCCTGTAATACTTACAAAGTTACTAGAAAAACAGGATGTGTGCTTGGTTCTGCATTTTCCAAAGGATACACAGTCTGAAACATAAATGTATGTCATTATTAAGTATCTTCAATTCTCAATTTGTGTCTTTCGGCTTTCCCCGGTTAGGGGTCGCCACAGCGGAACTCCGGTCTGCTAATGATTGGCAGTAGATTTTTACGTGCTGGCTTGCCGGGCCTAACGCACAACCTTCACCGAAGGAACACCCATACATGCATGTCGCCACACAGAAGACGCTCTAACTGAGAATCGACCGGGCAACATCTAACTGAAGCGACAACGCTACCGCAGCACCACCACCGCAGCTAATTTGTCAAAAAAACACGGACTTCATGAAGAATCTCCAGATTTTACCTCCTATTTCTGAAGGGAGTGAGTAAACCACTTGGTGCTTTTTCCTCATTTTCCCTGTAACTAGCAGTACATGGAGCAGATAAAGGTCATGCACTACAAAGAATCATAACTGGGTCACCAATGTTGTTGTTATTTTGGCTTTTCCCAGTTAGGGGTCACCACAGCGGAACTCCGGACTGGGTCACCAGTGTTGACCTATATTTGTGTGTTTTCCATAGGGATGCCAAGATCACTGCTTGAGCTTCTCTCTCAAGTTGCATTTCTTGGCATCCACTTTGAGAACACACAAGCTGGTTGGCATCGCCAACTTGACTGTAATCTGCTATTTTTCAGCACTCTGAATTTCGCAGAAGAATATTAACAGAAAAACAGAGTAAAATCTAGAACTGGAGGTAGAAGAGAATTAAAATACAATTTTAAAAAATTACCAGTATATCAGGAACTTTATATCCAAGCAAAAGAACACTTTATTACACCAAACACGTTTAAGCACCATCGTCTCACATTTCAGACATCAGAACCATGAGTAAAACCTAGATTTGAACTTTTAAAATGAATGAAAAGGACACACCCCCAGGTAGCAACCAATCCAGTGTACTGCTAACATCAGGAAAAGAATTAAAGGAACAGCCTTTAAAAAAGCATACAAAACAAAAAGTATACATAATTAACTCTTTACATGTAGATTAAAAACAAAGGAAAAATACAATAAGTGTAGACCAAATGTGCATTTTAAAGCAAGTCACAATTTGCTACCCTTCTTTTAAGTTCACTGGAAATAGAAATATTGTCATTAAGACGAGGAAAGTTGGCTGCATCCAGCCTAAACTGTTGAAACATTTCATGGTGTAAAAGTATTTTGCCAGTCACCTGCAAATGCTGTTACTTGGACCTGTTCCAACACAAAAAACAGGAACTTGTTACTCCCTTTACAGAGACTGGAATGCCTGGCTAATGCACTTTTGTTATCTATACTCTGAGTGCTATAAATATGTTGGTATATCCTTTTGTTAAACGCACTTTTAGTCTTGCCTATATGGGAAGCAGAACAGGATGTGCATGATGCCATGTATACAACCCTTTTGGATAAACAACTGTACGTACCACTCATGTTAGTGGTCTTTAACAACAAGGAGCCGTTGGAGCATGGGTCAGTATATGGGCATTGATGGTCCACATTTCCTTGTGGATGCAAGCCCCTTATTAGAACAAACAGTCTTCTCAAGGATGCATTTAATATTAGGTTTGTTTCTATAAGTAAAGGAAGGGGATCCTGTTAAATGCAATTTGATCTCATCATCACATTGCAAAAGAAACCAGTATTTCTGCAAAATTCTTTCTTTCTTTTGCATCAAGTGTAGAGTGTAAAACCATATTAGCATGCCAGTTGAAAACCATACGATTGTGTGAGTCACCATCCTTGTTATTCAACTGTTGGGAGCCCATTCTGCATAATGGACACACATTTACTTCTCTCTGCCAAAACATCATGTATCTTATCAAGAAGGGAAGCTGGGTAGCCAAGGCCCAAAAACATTGGTTGTAAACAAATAGAATCATCCGAGGTCAGGTGGGAGGTTGTAATACTGCATCTTTATGACCCCCTTCTATTGAAAGGGGTGACAGCTTGTGAAAGAAAGGAATGTATTGCAGAATGTAGATGTTCCGCACATCTGTGTCACGAATCCCCCCCCATTAGGTCACTTCGATCTAGGTAGTTAATACAATCCTTGTTTGAACTGTAAGTAAATATCAAAAATGAAGTACTGTTTTACAGCTGATCAATAAATTACTCCATGTCACTTACTATACCTTCCCATATAATCAACAAATCATCAAGGTACCTAAAATAGTCAGCACACTTTGTGAATATTTCAAGCTCCCATCTTAGTAGCACTACATTAGCAAATACAGGGGTGCATGCAGCCCCCCATAGCTACTCTGAGATGCTGTTTATAATACCGTCCATCAGAGGACATGAACTCATGAACCAAACAGGTGTCAACATCAGTGAGGCAGCAGTGTTTGAGCACAGTTTCACCAAACCATTCTAGACCCACATCATGTGACATGACTGCGAAAAGTATTTGTATGTCACAGGTCACCAGCATACAGTTTAGGCCCACTTCAATGTCCTTCAGTTTGTTCAGATAGTCCCAAGATTCACAAATATGTGGGAATAAAATGAACAAATTTTTGAGTTTCTGATCAACACATTTTGCCAGAGGTTCTGTAAAATAATATTGCTATATGGAAGAGATGACTATAGGACAAATAGGTTTCTGTACATTGCATAATTTGTGCATTCTAGATTTTATGTTGGTTAGACAGAAGGACACCTTATGTATGAAGTAGCATGTGTGTGACATTACTAAAAACAGCCACTAATGCCTTGCATAAGCACTTTGAAGAGGAGTCAAGAAGTAGATTTTAAATTGTATGTTTTACAAATTAGAAAAATGAATGAAAGAAAGGGGTTTAAAAACAAATCATTATACAGTTAATTAAAACGGCAGTTATGGTTGGTTAAATTGAACAGTACTGGTGTGTATGGCTTCATTCACGCCTTATCAAAATATACATAAGAATAATATTTTAAAATACATCCTGATGCTGTGCATTATGCACTATACATTTTCCAAAAAAACTTTATCTGCAATATTTTACATGCATTAGATGTTATACATATTGGATAAATCTTCAAGTTAGTATTTGTATTATCAGCTTTGATGTTCAGTGTTTGGCAAGTATCAAACTCAACGCCTCAGTACAGACATTAAAGGAGTTTAAAGGAGTTTACTGGCTGTTATTAAGGACGAAAACTATCATCAAACCAATGGACAGTAAGTGCTTTGAATATACTGAGACAAGAGGCCTTCCTGAACTCATAGGGAGATCATTCAACAGTATCCCAAGCTCTGTGATGAAATTACCTTTTCCCCAAAGAAGTGTCACGCTGACATATTTACATAACAATTATTCCTAGTACCCAAAGTCTGCTGAATGAATTTGTGACCCAAGTGGCTGATACAACATTATGTAAATATTTACATACAAGAATCATATCCCCCTTAACCAATCTATAACACAAGGATTACAGAGAAGGATATTCAAGTCTACCTCTACAATAACCCTTACCACCAATCTGTCTTTAAAAAAAAAAAAAAAAAAGACTTCTGATTTTCCCCCAGTCTGGATATTTAGGCACAGTTATAAACACAGGCAGAAGTGCAACATTCTATTTGAGGTCTTACTACAACCATGTAAACCAGTATTAAAACTCACGACTAGAGATACTACATTGTTTTTTGTTACAAATATTAAATTGTCATCATACTTCAATGTACAGTCTACCACCAGACTAAATTCCTGATTTTGGTCTCACTACTTATAAAAATATTACCTAGACATGCAATTAAAGACCACCAGCATGTGTTATCTAGGAAGCCCTGCAAATTAGCCTGATCATTAACAGAGTTAAGAACTGCCCCAATTTTAGTATTGTCTGCAAACAAACTGACTAAAACTTTACTTTGGTATAGGAAGTCAGATACAAGCAAATTAAACCAACAAAAGTCTAAGAACAGAACCCTGAATGAGTCCTACTACAACCTTCCTTTCTTTAAAAATATTATCTTCAATTTTAAACTTGAGTTCTCTTGGTCAGCCAACTAGCAATCAACTTTATTAAATAAATTGGGTGAGTCTAAGTTTAAGAAAAATAACCTTAATTTCTACACTGAGAACAGAATCAAATACTTTGGCCGTGTACAAGTAGTCACATCAACAGACAAACCCATATCAACTGATTCCCAGATTGATAAAAACATAGGTCAGTCAGTCAAGATCTCCATTGGTAAAACCATGATGAAAATGTTCAGGGTTGAACACAGCTCTTCTTCGATCAATGACCATAACATTCTTGAAAATATTTGCCTGTAATACATGCAAGACAAACAGGGTTATGATTACCTAATGTACAAGTTTTGCCACCTTTGAAAATGGGAAATAATGACGCTTGTTTTCCCTGTCTGTGGAACAAATCCCTCCTGCAAATCAAACTGATATAACCAACAGCCACAAGGTAATACTGCTTTAGAAACGTTAGACACAAAATAACCAAATAGCCCATCAGGAGCATCTACTGAGTATGGTGCATCTAAACTTAGTGCAGAAACCACTACATCTTTTTTTTTATAAATGAGCAGGTAATAACTGTGGTTGTTGAAATCAAAAATGGAGGTGAAGCTTCATTTGACAAGAAAGAAAACAAATACCTCTACCAGTTGTATGACTATGTGAAATTCAAAAAAAATGCTGGAATTGCTGGAAACATTCTATAAACTTGGGTACTGACATGGACTGCCCATACCATAAAATAAATGTCATCCAAACATCTGAGGTATAACCTCCATCTCCGATTAAATCTGGAAAGGAACACACATTTCTTGTCCCAAATCCACATAACCATATTCACTTAAATGGGGGTGACAATGCCCCCATCAGTACTAGCTTTACATGCTTATAAAGTCTCCCTCAAAACAGAAAAAGCTGTTGTTAAAAATAACCTCCATCAAATCTGTAAGCAGGTTTCTCTCAAAGGATTATAAAAAAAAAATTCACAATCCAGTAAAGCTTCATGAAACCAATATCCTGGGGGATGCAGGATAAAGATCAACCACATATTTTTTAAGAAAAATCTGCTCTATTTATATAATTAAAAACTGGCTTGAAATTTTGACAATGAGCCTTAACTTTTCTTCCTAGCCTATTCAGTTTAACAGTCCACTATTGTTTATGCTTCTTAAGACAAGTGACAATATTAGCCAATGAAACAACTCAATCAATAAGAGTAAAAAATACTCATAAAAAATAAACTCCCAGCAAGCTTCAACATTCTTATCATCAACAGCTACTCACTGATTCCAGTTGTCTAGCTCATTATTAAAAGCTGAATAATCCATATGAGAATATTTCAATGTTAGAAAACTATGCTTTTATCCACTCTCACTGATTTCTATTTCAACTTCCCAGCAAGCACTTAAATGATCCAAACCACTAAGTCCATATTCAGTCCTATAGCAACTGGCTACTAAATCATTCCTAATCTAAAGCACTTCAAGGACATTACCTTTCCTTGTACGCTCCTTGACCAAATGGGAAGGTCCAGGCTCAACACTGGAGCTAACCAAATGAGAAATCTATATCACTGCCAAGGTAGTAGTTATCCCAGGCTACAGAAGCTATATTTAAAATCAGCCACAATCATATCATAGCCCTGGAAAACCATGTCTCCAGAATTGTACTAAAAGCTTTTAAATCAGCTGCAAAAGTACAACCTCTTCCCACAACTTTAACCACAATAAGTTCAGAGTCAGCAAAACTTACATAAGAGAAAAAGTATGCAAAGATAAAAAAAAGCAGAAATCCTTCTTTAACTATGTTAGAAAACTAAGAAATAACACCCAACAATACTATGAACGTATCTGCAATGGCTGAACACACTGACATTGCCAATATACTATCAGATAAATTCAGTATCGATTTTACCCCAGAGATGACTATCCAAAGCCAACTTAACCATGAATCTCTCACTTCCCCCATCATTACTGAAGAACTTAGACTGAAAATGCTCTCTCCAAGACTAACCATGCTTTTTCCATGATACCTGACAACATACCCAGCTGTTTATTAAACAGCACCAAGTCCTAGCAGTGGCACTCCTTAGACTCTTGCTTTATTTGAGTGAAGCCACTCCACAAGGGTGACTCCAGTAATTATATGCACATCAGTCTGACAAGTCTTACTTGCAAGGCCATAGAACATAGACCTGATAAACTAGGATGTTAAAAACTTCATCAGGCTAGACTAACAACAGTTTGGTTTTTGTCAGGGGTAAATCCTGTCTAATGAATATGGTTAACTTCATCTAAAGAGCAACGCATGCTATTGACAGTTATCATGCAATCCACATAGCACGCCGACTTGGCCAAGGTTTCGGACACCATTCCTCCTATTAGCATAGATAGTAAGCTTAATGCATTACAAATAAATCCCTTTGTATTAAGATGGATAGCGAATTGGCTAAAACACATACCTACACAGTACAGGTAGCAGGTGCCATATCAGAGAGTATTAACATGACCAACAGTGTCCCAGGGAGCTCAGGGCTATAACCTCTTATTTGACATTTACGTCTCTGATTTCCAGACCATGAACCAAGATCACTGGCTAACTAAATCCACAGATGACTATAAAGCAGATGTCATTGTAAAGTCTCTGTCTGACACCAAAGCCCTTCAGCAAGAACTAGCACTTGTTAATACCTGTTGTACTAAAATGAGTTCAAATTAAATGCTAAAACGTGCAATTGTGTCACATGTGGTAAACAGCCACTACCCCTAGCAAACATTGACAGCCCCATACTCCAAATGATAATGTTGTTACAGAGCATGGGGGACTTGGGCTGATAATTCCCTTGCCTTTGATCATTGTGTGACAACAGTAGACTGAAAGTTCTTCTACTTAGCACAGTAAATTGCCAAATGAATATCATATACAGATCTAAAGAACTTATTGCCCCCTTGTATTCAGCATCAATTGGGCCATTACTGAAAACAAAACCCCCTTTTGTATGTACTTCACATCATCTATCATACAACTACAAATGCAGGAGAGGTTCCTACCTAACAGTATCACTGGATTAAAAACCCTAAGCTACCAGAAAAGACAGGAAGTACTATCACTTCATTCCTTCAGAGGGAAGATCTATGCTTTGCTTTCCATGGCATGAGGAACCCAATGGTCCTGGAGCTCAAGACAAATACTAGAACCAGGGATCTAAATAAATAAATAAAACATGTTGGTGAGACAGTATCATTACAAAGCACCTTTCCCATCTCTGGAATAAGTTTTCGCTACAACTCAAGCAGTAAAACACATTATTCTCCTCCAAATGGGAACTGCATGACTGAATAAGTATTTACAAACTCACCCCTTACTTGACTGTTATCCCTCCTTGAAAAAGAAGGCACTGTTTAAGGGTTGGGTATTGGCAAGGCATAAATGGATGCAAGACTCAAGTTGCCTTGTATTTCCCAAGATTCTTATGAAAAGTACTATTCAAGGCCTTTTAACAGCAAAGATGGCCTTCTTTACTTTGTTCTACAATGTGATGAATTTAACACAACACTTCAACTAAAGGCAGTAAGGTATTTATGGTAGGCAATGATATATCCAAATGATAATTAATTTAGCAAACAATAATTAGCTTAATCACTATGTCAGGCAAGATTTTCGAAACACTCATCTTGGGCACACTACTAGAATGGGTAACTTGGGACAAAACACTAGTGAGAACAAGGCTTCGCAGAAGAATGATTATGTGTGACTAACCTCTTACATTTTTATTCCAATTTGACCAAATCTGGATCTATCAATGGTTTTGACTCAGCCCACATAAAGCTATTCTTAAGATGGAGAGAAAAAAAGTGTGTTCATTATTAACTCTGTTAAGAACTGGCATTAGGATAGACAATTTAGGATTAAAATAATTGATTCCTTCTGAGTGGGTGATCTTCAACAAAGAGGTGCCTTTGGATATGGTGCCGAGTTCCCTACTATTCCAACTTATGTCAACAATGCCAAAGAGAAGACATCTGGATGCACAGATTTATAGACAACTCAAAAATAAGAACTCTAGTAAGAAATACAGAAGAACATACAACAATACAGGACACTGTATGGATTTCTTATCTGAGTGGTCTAAGCTAAACTCACTCAGTTAATACAAACACTTCTTCGACTTTACAATCTGGGAAAGGAAACACCACCTCTCAAAGACAGTGAGAAGGTGAGCTTGCACTCTTAGTTGTATACTTAAAACTAATACCAGCAGGAATAATGAAGTTTTGCTTCCTCTGTATATGGCCTTTGTTAGCCCAGTTACAGAATATTGTGTGTCTGTATGTGAATACAAACTAAGACAGCTTATAAGGTTGGAACGAATAAAAAAAAAAAAAAAAAAAAAAGGTACTTTTCTGTTATCGGGGCAACACTTTCAACGTGACTGTTCAGCTGCAATCCAGTCACTTAAAATGTCTGTTAACCACATGTCCATAAAAAGTATTTGTTTTAATAATAAATTTTAGGAAATAGAAGTTATTTTTCCATTTGCACATATTTGGGTAACAGATGTGTTAAGGTACTGGTTGACAGCTGAACAATCGCCTTGAAAGTGTTGCCCCGATAAGTCACAGAGAAAGTAAAAAATAAAGACATAGCTCACATTAGGATAAAATATATATATTTTTTAAATTACTCATAAAATGCTGATATGTTCACCACATTAATTGCACAAAATGAACTCTCTCTCAAGTGTCTTACTGTACATTTCATTCATGCAGTTCTGAAGTCATGATCTGATAGGCTATCACCCACCACACCTCCGTGCCAAGCCTCTGTCACTCCCTTTCCCATTCAACTGGCTGGCTTAATTTAAATAATTTAGTTTCAACCAGTTTCTTCTTTTTTCATGTGGATAGCACAGTTAGTAGAAAGATATGTTTTTATAGTGTTTGAAATCACAGTAACAAGTAAGGTACCTATTGTGACTACTGGCAGAGAATAGTGGATCTGCTTTTTTTGGCTTTTCAATTAAGAACAGCGGTATTTCAACCTGGCAAAGCACAAACTGCAGAATTTGCATCAACCGTGATACACAGCTAGATCTGGTGCCTTTGTAAATACAACTACAGAATGTCTGTTCTCTGTTATTTAAAAAACGGAGATGTATTTTGTACAGAATGTAAAAAAAAAAAAAAAAAAAAAGACGCCCTTCCAAACTACAGATACTTCTCCGTCACTATTGCTGTTACTTGAGAACGCATTTTTTGTAAAATGGCAGAAAGTACAAAGTGTTTCCTTGACAATGTTGATTAACTGTTTTGCACCTTTAAAAAAGTTATTTGTTGTTTAATTACCTGTAGGCTAACACACTCAAGTGTGCTAGCCGTTTAAAAGCATTTATAGCATTTACTGTCTGTTTTTCCTGTTTTCTGCAAAAAAATATCTTGTTTTCCCGCCTTATTGAACTAGAATAGTCCAGTCTTCAGAGTTTGCTGATCTCTGGGCTTTGGCTTGGTTCCTGTGCTATTCCGTATCCTTATTTGGATAAAGGGAAGCTTCTTTGTTCACCAGTGGGAGTGGGGAGCACTGAGCAGCGTATTTGTCCCTAGAGCAGTGGTTCCAGCCAGAAACTTGTAGTCTATTAGCCATTTTGGGTCAGTTCCTAGCTCTTTTCAACCCCTTGCTATAAAGCGCGCTTTTGCGTGATTTAGCGCGGAGTTGCCCATAGAGCACCATTGGACAGCGCCGGTTAAACAAGGTTAAACTATTTCTGGCTCCGTAAAGTGTGCTCTTCAATTTTTCCCTTAGAACTTCTGTACTTGCAATCTAAACAGTCTATTCTATCTCAAAAGCTCAGCACTTGCACCTAAAGCATTTTTATATAGGTAAAGTACTTATATACTAAACAAAGTACTACATTAGCCTAGAATCCCCTTGAGTACCCATTTCCCTATAGGTCCCTTCTGACTAAGTTACACAGCAAACTTTTTCACTTTTTCTAGCATGTCGAAGGGTCAGTTGCTAGCGTCCTCTCCTGTTCAGCTGGTGAATCTGGGCATCTTGAGGCAATGTTACAATTGCCTCATGTACACAGACAACCCACTCCTTCTCCCACAAAACACAAATACATGTGAGAGATTCAACTATATAGCCAAACTGGAGGCTGAGCTCTCTCAACTCAGGACTGGCAAAACCAGACAGGAGGAGAAGGAAACCACGCACACCACAAACCCAGTTTCACATAGAACTATCACAACTGCAAAATAAACACATAAACACACAAAGACATACTCGGAGGCACTAATCAAAAATCTACCAAAACTACAGAGGCCTCCAAAGCAGACACCCAAGCAACTGCCACCTCAAGACATAAGACAAGCAACACATAGTTCTCAAAGTCAGTGTGCTAAACAGTCACAGCCCTTAAGGCCAAACACAATGCCAGACACACTTGTTATAGGAGACTCCATAGTCAGACACACTGACGTCCCACTCACCAGACTGAACAAGGAAAAGATCACAGTAAGCTGCCTGTCGGGCGCTAGATTCCGCCACATAACACAAGCACTCAGGTCACACCACAGCAAGAACAAGTATGACTCAGTCATTGTCCATGCCGGTGTGAACGACCTGAGACGTACCCCCCTGGACTACATGAAAAGAGACATAGAGGAGCTCTCAGATTATGTAGCCCAGGCCGGTATGACCCTGACCCTAAGCAGTATCCTACCCTCACCAAGAATGATGCCACAATACAGAGAAAAAATGATCAGCTTTAATAATTGGCTTAATTACTGGTGTCATTCTAAGGGGATCCAATGTCTGTCTGCCTGGGATGACATGCTTGACAAGCCACGCTGCTTCAAGGGATGGCTTGCACCTGTCACCCTGGGCTTCCGGATATTGGCAAAGGCTCTTGCCACCCCATAGTGCCTTTTTAGGCAAGGCTCAAATGATAAACCTACCGCCTAGAAAACAAAAATGGAAAAAAACTAAGGGTAATACTGCTCAATGCCAGAAGTCTAAACCTCAAGATGCACGCCCTCGAAGCCCTCCTCAGTATGGAGAGCATCGATGTCTGTGCTGTGACTGAAACCTGGTTCAAGGCTCCTGAGAGCACCCCAGCACTATCAAGTTATACCTCATATCATGCGTTCCGGCCCCAAAATCCGGACCGAACCACAAAAGGAGGGGGAGTATCCATATTCATAAAGGATACCCACACCTCCAGGTTAGTGGCAACGCACGAAGCATCGGAGACCATCCAGGTGCAATTAACCATAGGTAAAACTGCCCTACAGTTTGGAGCATGCTACAGACAACCCTCTCAAACTCAGGAAACCCACACAGCCTTCCTGAAGACACTGGAGAGTATGAATGTCTCTCCAAACACCATCATATTGGGTGACTTCAACTACCCAAACATAGACTGGGAACATTACTCAAGCCCCAACACCCTAGCCCAAAGATTCCTGGAGTTCATAAACTCAAATGCTATGGAACAACTAGTCACCATTCCCACAAGAGGAGAAAATATACTAGACCTGATCACCACAAACATGGGGACAAAATGCTCCACACCGGAAGTATATCCCTCATTGGTGAGATCAGACCATAAATTAATCTCACTGGAGATCCACATCCCGCCCCCAACCCCAGCAAAAAAGACCACAGTGAAGAACTTCTCAAAAGCAAACTTCACACTTCTTAAGACTGGAGTGGTATCCTTCAAGGCCCCCAAGCCAGTGGAAACCACAACCCACACTGCTGAAACCCTTACAAATGCCTTCTACAAGCACCTCCAGGAATGTATGGATCAAGCAATCCCTAATAAAATCAAGACCCTTTCCACCAAAGGCAGGTGCCCAGTCTGGTGGACCCCAGCCATAAACAAACTCTACAACAAGAGGAGAAAGCTACTACATGACAGAGCAAAATCCCTAAAAGGGAAGGCATCTCTGATCAATACTAGCAAAAAACTACGATCACTCATAAAATCATCCAAGGCCAACTTTGAGAGAAAAATCACTAAAGACACAAAAGACAATCATAAGGCCTTCTTTAGCTATGTTAGAAACCTGGGTGGAAACTCCCAGATATGCTCAGAATTAGTCCAAAATGATACAAAAATCACTGAACCCACAGACATTGCCAACATACTGGCAGACAGGTTCAGTGCAAATTTCTCCCCTCCCCCCCCAAAAGGAGAAATATCTATCCCACCAGAGTCTAGCCTCCCAAACATCTCAGATGCCCAGGTGAGAGCTGCTCTCTCTAAAGCAAAAAACACAGCATCAATGGGACCGGATGGTGTCCCTGGCTGTGTGCTACACGAACTCAATGAGGAACTAAACCCACACACAAGGCTGCTGTTTAATCTTAGCCTTACTACAGGACACGTACCCAAAGAATGGCGTACGGCAACTGTGGTCCCACTCCACAAAGGAGTCTACGGACCCGGGAAATTACCACCCCATAAGCTTGACGAGCCTCGTCTGCAAAGCTATGGAGAGGATCACAATGGAACTCATAAATAAAGACATTGGGGACCTACAGACACTGGATCCTACCCAATTTGGCTTTGTCAAGGGCAGATCCTGCCTCTTGAACTTGGTCGACTTTTTCGAAACAGTCACTAAGGCCATTGATGAGGGTAAGGCAGTTCACACAGCCTACCTTGACCTAGCAAAAGCGTTCGACACAATACCCCACTCGGGCATCATAGAAAAGCTCACCAGCTTAGATGTAAACCCATATGTCACAAGATGGGTTGCAAACTGGCTCAAGGACGGAATCCACAGGGTTAGAGTTGCTGGTGCCATGTCAGACTCTAAGCCGGTCACGAGCGGTGTCCCACAGGGCTCAGTCCTGGGCCCCCTCTTATTCGGCATTTATTTTTCTGAAGTGCAGGCAAACATAGGGGGATTGTGGCTGACAAAATTTGCAGATGACTGCAAACTGGGCACCATAATTGACACTCCATCAGACACAGACATCCTCCAGAGAGGTCTCATAGAAATGGATAACTGGTGCCAGAGCCATGGCCTTAAGCTAAATGCCAAAAAATGTATAGTCATACCCTTTGGGAAAAACAAGGTAACCCCTAATTACCACATAGGTGGTAATCCATTAAACACAGAAGAAGTTATCAGGGACCTGGGGACCCAAGTTGACAGTAACCTCTCTTTTGACACTCACATTGCCAAAGTGGTTAGGAAGACCTTCTACATTGCCCACCTGATCATGAAGGGATTCACATCCAGATCAGGAGAGGTCATTGTACCCCTGTACTCTTCACTTATCAGACCAATGATTGAGTACAATGCCCCATTCGGAATGTACCTTACCCGACACCTGAGGCAGTTGGAAAGACCCCAAAAGTTCCTCACCAAAAGGATAAAGGGGCTCAAACATATGTCATACGCTGCCCGACTGAAGAAACTCCAGCTCTAATCAGTCGCATACCGTCTGCTCAGAGGTGATCTGTGCCTGACATACAAGGCCATGTCCAACCCAGAATTAATGGACATGCTCCACCTCAAAAAATCCAAATCCACCGGAGCCACGAGAGCAAGAGACTAAACCTCAACACGGATATAAATAGGACGTGCTGGAGGGACAGATTCATCACTCAGAGACTCCCTACACTATGGAACAGAATCCCAGTCCATGTGAGGCAGAGCCCCTCACTGACTCTGTTCAAGAGAAATCTTGACGAGTGGATGGGAGATCGTAGGTTTACCCCGGGAATCATCTCTGTGTCACTGCTGGACAGAGGCACAGCAAACTAATGGGTATAGTATTCTCATCCTAAGGGGTGGTGAAAGCCACACACTCTGGCTAGGCTTATAAAATGCCCTAGGGCAGATAGCCTAGTATGAACCTATGAACATGTAAAAGCCCGTTTTCAATTATTAGGAAAGAACGCAATTGGAAGAAGTTAATTTCCTGATGTTTATCATTAAGTTACTGATAATATACTACTATTTTTGCATGTCATTGACAACATTCATTTGTTTTTTTAACTATTCTGTTACCAGGAAAACACTAACTGAGGTTGCAAAGTTCCGAATCCAGTGTCAAACCATGTCATTTTGATGTTAATCTTATCATCAATATGTAAAATACTTAAATGGATAACATTTAAAAAAAAAAAGCTGTAACGTCTCCTTTTACACACACCTGTTAAGATTAACATCAAATATACATGTTTTGACATTGGATTCGGACCTCAGCAAACCGCATTTAAAGTGTTGCCCCAATAACAGAAAAGTACCAAAGAAATTGATCCAAAACAGCATGGTTAAGGAATATCAGCTAATCAAGAAGATTAAAAAGTTAGGACTTCTTAACTAGATCAGTAAGAAAACTAACTATGTGAAACAAATTGCACATGTTACTATTCTAGTGTGCTGGGTTTTTTGTGGAAGCACTTTCCACTAAAGACATTTAAAAGATTGGGTGATGAGTGGAGAGATTATAGAGCTTATGACAAGACGTTCTGGTGCAGCAGGCTGCTAACTAGCGTGATGTGACAGTGGGAGCCACTGTATACCCCTAAAAGTATGAAAAAATTAGTCTCATTTAGGAAGGATCCTCTAACAGTGACCAAAGCAAAGTCTTCCAAAAGAAAAGGGACAAGATAATTACACTGAACAACAAACTCACTGAAACTGCAAGCATCAGCAAGCATAAAGCAAACCTCTAGGCGAGGGGTAACCCTCGCCAAAATAATTTCCTGTCTAATATATACAAACCTCATCATAAAAAAAAAAAAAAAAAAAAAATGCTGGAAAAATGAGACCCCTGCAAGGGTATAAACCAGCTTGTATGACTGTGCTCTCATAATGCGACCATTTTGCAGAAAAACAATCCAGGACTTGTGCATTCAGGCAACTTTGATTGGGGAGACAACATTCCACTACTTACCACTCATTGAATAGTACACTTTAGAGTTCAGAATTATGACAAAGACCATACCTTACCTCTGTGAGTCTTCAGTTTCATACTTATGACAATTTCTGGAAGGTCACTGGATCTGGCTTGCTTGTATGCAGAGGCTTAAGCTAGTTAGAACACTAACGAATACGGAATCTGAATAAATAACAGCCCTGTTTAATAGCAACTTGAGTATGGGTATCCAGTTAATCCTCATTGCATTTTAGTGTTTCTTGACAAGCAACACCTATTTTAAATTGCTTTGAAGTAATCCACAGACATTAAATGTCAACATATGGTTGCTGATTACGTCTCTCATTATGCCCAATATAAGACTATGTTTTCCATTTGAAGTAATGTACCGATCAAGAATCTCATGCTCCGGTGGTTTACTTTTCCTGGCTAGGAGAACAATCATCTGGGTGAAACCACACAGCTGAGGTGATGGTTGACTAGAGTCTTGATTACAATTTATTAGTTTTTATATATGTGCAAGTTTGTGCATGCACAGAAAAATAGTATTGTATGTTTTGCTAACGTTTCACAAATAAATTGTCAAATCTTGCAAAATGTACAATCTAGACATATTGTCAGAACAGTTTAGTTAACCAGACAAACCTATGCATGACATCAAGTAACTGCTCACTTACTGTACATTTATTTGGATATTTGCAGCAATATGAAAAGATACGGTTAATTGTAAAATCAGCAATATAATAATGGTGAATATCTCTCAACATATGCAACTCACACAACAAATATCAATGACAATTTATTCAACATCTAGGCTTCACCTGATGCCATGCAATAGTTTATAAGTTACTTGTTTTTGAAGCATTTTAAATACATATGGAAATATTGCCCTCTGTCATAATTATCAAACAACTAGTAATATCACCAGTATATTAAGAAATAAATGGACACCGACAGCGAATGCTCCTGTCTCCCACATGGCTGTTTACACCATACCCCCAATACATGTAGGTTTCTCAGTTATGAAAATATCAACTTAAATATGAAAATATGAATAATACATGCAAACTTTTACTAATATCCCTACTGCAGGACATACTATTTTAACAATCTCAGTGTCATTTTGTTAATAACTCATTGTCCCTTCTAATGCTGCATACTATTAGTTGGTGACTTGGTTAAGGAAGCCAAATACAAAAAAACAGTTTAAATGCCATGAAGTGTTATGGACGGTAATTGAAAGTATAAAAAAAAGGCACCATAGGCTTGAATGAGAAGAGATAGTCATGCCATTCTATTCTCATTTTGAGTTTATGTTCCTGTTTTGTCCAGATGACCCAATTACAGTCTTATCACACATCTGCCAATGTCATTCAGTCCCTTCCCACAAAGGATTACATTTCCATTTCATGACTATACCAGTATTCCGTGTTGTTTTTCCTTGTGAATGACTAATAGCTCATCATTTTTAGGTCCATTGCTTGCTGCATAAAAAAAAACAAGCAATGCATCAGTGTCCTAGCTTTTACTTTATCTTACTTCAGTTACTGAAAAGAAAAAAGGTTAACCTGTATCACAAAAGGTACTAGTTTCAATTTAGACATCACTGAATAAATTAGCGTACAGTAAATCTGCTTCATAGACATTAAAGCTGCATGCGTTGATTCAAAGCCTAAACCTGTAAGTATCTCATGGTTGTCTGTAGTAAGGCATTTAAAAGTCCACTATATATATATATTGTTTGGTTAGTGCATGGACCATTACTGCTAATGGCAGCACCAGTAATTAAGTAATAGCACAATATTTAAGCAATAAACCACAAGTGGGTGTAAGTATATCAAGATTTACCCAAGGTTGGTGTGGTTTGTTCCCAAGGACGAAACCCTAATGATTTGAACAAAGCCAACCTTGGGTAAATCCTGATATGCCCACACCCATGAGTAAGTTATTGCTACGTACACAATGACATTATTTAATAAAGAAGTTGCTTACCTTTGTTAAATAATGCCTTTGTAGAACAGCGCTGTAGTGTTCCTCCACATTGTTTACTCATTTTTCCTTGTTTTGTGACGCACTGCACATGCATATTTTACTTACATTACCCACTCTTGCACAGTACATCAGTTGAGTTTTTGTTTGTTTTGCTACATTCATTCTCCAAAGTAGACTGACAAAGGCCATCAACAAGTATTTTTATGGTCCACATCAAAAGAATGTCAGATATAATGGTAATGTCTTGTGCATGGTGTTAAAATCATGTGTGTAAATCTCACATCTGTTTCATGAATTTTGTTTTTCCTTGCCGAAAATATGATCTGCACGAGGCACAAATGTGATCTGGACAGTTAAGATGAACAACATTCTGCTGGGACTGCACAGAAATACAAGGAAAATAAGGTACATTTCTGTTTCTTCAGTTTTGTAGAACGTACCCGCCGTGGTGGTGCTGCGGTAGCATTTTTGCCTCACAGTAAGACACTGTCTGGTTCGATTCTCAGCTAGAGCGTCTTCTGCGTGGAGACGTGCGTGAATGGGCGTACCTTCCTTGAAGGTTGTGCGTCAGGGCTGGTAACTCGGCACGTAAAAATCAACTACCAATCATTAGCAGACCGGAGTTCCGCTGTGGCGACCCCTAACCAGGAAAAGCCGAAAGACACAAACACAACTTGATTTCACTTGTATTTGATCTGCCTGCTGTAACATATGTATGCAGAAGGTTTTTTACCTCAGCGGAACCGTTTGGGCATCCTGCAGAGAATTACAGCAGCAGACAGGAGAGAGAGGGAGACTAATTGTTCAAAAGATCTGTATTCTGCCTTTTACCTGTCACACCTTGTTGTGTTTTACTACTGTGTTAAATTATTTAACTGCATTTGTGCCGGTCTTGTACATTACACTTTACTAGCTCGTTTATTTTAAATTGTATTTACTGTTACAGGCTACACACTCAAGAGCGCTAGCCTTTTAGAGTTTTATAAGTGTATTTTTCTTCTGCATTTTCTGCCTCCCTATTTCTGAAAAAAAAATGCTACAAAAATCCTATCTGCCTCCTCATTTCCCACATTTTCTTTAAACCAGTATGGTCCAGATCTCAGATTTGCTGGTTTCAGGACTGTGTTGAGTTGGCAGTGGACCAGACCATGCAGAGATAGAAGTCTTGCAGCCTATTAGTGGCAGTGGTAAGCTCTGAACAGCCTATTTATTGCTAAGGAAGTGGTTTCCAGCTCTAATTTTGTTGTACTATTGGCAGTTTTGGACTGCTTCTATCCCTTTCACCTTCCTGCTTTAAAACCAGTGTGTGCGCGGGCTTACACAGTAAGCAGGAAAACAGTTCCAGTACTTAAATAAGCTCTTATCAAGGCATATCCAAGGGTCAGCTCCTGCTGTTTCCTCCTGTCCATCTGGTGAATCTGGGCATCTTGGGGCAATGTAGCAATTGCCTCATGTACACAGACAACCCTCTCCACCTACCACACAACATTACAAGTTGGAAGCTAAGCTCTCTCCAACCAAGACTGAACTTGTCAATCAAGAGGAGAAGGTTAACACCCACACACCACACTCAACACATAGTCCCACAAAACCTTTGCCACCAATACCAATACAAAGCAATGCCAAACATGCACCTACATATAGGTTCTCAAAGTAAATCTAAACAGGAAACATAGACCCCCAAAGCAGATACACAAACAACCATCACCTACCAACACAACCAAAGCAACACACAGCCCAAAACACCAGTGTGCCACCCAGCAACAACCATTAAGGCAAAACAAAGTACCCAACACACTAGTCATAGGTGACTCTATAGTCAGGCACACTGACGTCCCACTCACCAGGCTGAATAAAGAGAAGATTAGTCAGCTGCTTGTTGGGTGCCAGGATTCACCACATGATGCACGCACTCAGGTCACTACAACAGGTATGATTATGACTGTGTCATCATCCATGTTGGTGTGAATGACCTGGGACGCACCTCCCTGGACAATGTGAAATGAGACATGGAGGAGTTCTCAGATCTGGTAGACCAGTCAGGCAAGACCCTAGCCCTGAGTAGCATCCTGCCCTCACCCATAATGATACCACAGTACAAGGACAAAATGATCGACTTCAACAACTGGCTAAGTTTCTGGTGTCGTTCTAAGGGGATCCAATATCTGTCTGCCTGGGGTGCCATGATTGACAGGCCACGATGCTTTGCCAGACATGGCATGCACTTGTTGCCTCTGGGATTCAGGTTACTGGCCAAGGCTCTTGCCACCCCATGGTGCCTTTTTTTGGCAAAGTTCAAATGACAGAACTACCACCGTAACAAGTACAAGCAAGCTTAACCTGAGGGTAATGCTACTCAATATGCTAGAAGTCTAAATCACAAAATGCATCAATTCGAAGCACTCCTTAAAATGGAGAACATCGATATCTGTGCAGTGACAGAAACCTTGTTCAAGGCTCCAGATAGGCACCCCTACTATACCAGGATACAATTCATATCACAACTTTTGGCCACCCAATCAGGACCGGAACACTAAAGGCAGAGGCGTGTCAATATTGATTAAGACTGTCCACACTTCCAGGCTTGTTGCCCAATATAATACATCTGAAATTCTCCAAGTGCAACTAACATTAGGCAAGTCTGCAATCCAAATCGTAGCTTGCTACAGATCTCCCACTATGCCCCAAGACTGCCACTCCACTTTTCTCAACATACTGGAAAATATTCAGGTAAAACCAAACACCATAATACTAGGTGTCTAACTACCCCGCCACTGACTGGGAAAACTATTGAAGTACCAGCACATTTGCTCAAAGTTTTCTGGAATTCATAAGTGCCAATGACTTGGACCAGTTTATCCATACCCCCACTAGGAGCACAAATGTCCTGGAACTGATCTTTACTACCATGGGAGACAGATGCCACACTCCACAGGTCAGCTCCTCACTGGCCAGATCTGACCAAAAGCTAATCACCCTAGACATCCACATCCCGCCTGCACCCCCCACCAAGATAACCACCTTTAAAAATTTCTCTAAGGCTAACTTCAAGCTTCTCAAGACTTAAGTGGCAAACTTCACAACACCCATGCGGATGGAATGTGAAAGTGCGTACGCAGAATCTTTCACTGATGCATTTCATGAATACACACACTTGTGCATGGAGCATGCCATCCCAAATAGAACCAAGATGCTATCTTCCAAACAAAAGGAAGCCAATCTGGTGGTCCCCGGCCATAAACAAACTATACAACAGAAGAAAGAAACTCCTACAAAAAAAAAGTAAAAACCCAGGATTGGAAAATTCCCTGCTCAGCATCAGTAAGAAGTTGAGACCCCTCAAAATCCTCCAAAGCTAGTTACAAGAACAAAATTGCCACAGATTCTAAAGGCAACCACAAGGCATTCTACAGTTATGTCAAGAACCTCAATGGCAACACTCAGATTTGCTTTGAGTTACAGCACAATGGCACCAAATATACTGATCCAACTGATATTGCCAACATTCTGGCAGATAGGTTCAGTGCCAATTTCACCCCCCAAAGGGCCCATCTCAATACCAGAAGAATGCCAAGTCCCGGTAATTACGGCTGCACTGGTAAAAACTTCACTAGCCACAGCCAAGAATACAGCATCCATGGGACCAGACAGCATCCTGGGCTGTCCCCTACAGAAACTACAAAACAAACTGGCACCCCACCAATTTACCATGTTCAATCTTAGCCTCACCTCAGGCTTTATGCCCACTGAACGGTGCACAGCTACAGTTATCCCACTCCATAAGGGGGCCCACCAGGGACCCTGGTAACTACCGCCCCATCAGTCTGATGAGCCCGGTGTGTAACGCCATGGAACATATCACCATGGAACTCGTATACAGGGACATTGGAAACCTCTATTCTCTGGACCCCTCAAAGTTTGGGTTCGTGAAAGGTAGATCATGTCAACTAAATCTGAATAACTTCTTTGAAACAATCACCAGAGCTGTGGATGAGGGTAAGGTGGTTCACACAGACTATCTGGACCTCGCCAAGGCCTTCGACACCATACCCCACTCCGGAATCTTAGATAGACTCACTAAACTGGGCATTAATCCCTATGTCACTAGATGGGTTGCAAACTGGCTCACTGACAGAACCTACACAGTCAAAGCAGCTGACTCCAAATCCAGTACTAGACTGGTGACAAATGGAGTACCACAGGGATCAGTCCTAGGTCTGTTCTTATTTGGCATCTACTTCTCTGAAGTTCAAGCCAACACTGAAGGCCTATGGCTAACAAAGTTCACAGACAAGTGCAAGCTGGGAGCCATTATCGAATCCCCAAAGGATGTAGACATTCTAAAAAAGGGCCTCAATGCCTGGTGTCAGAGCCATGGCCTCAAGCTCAACAACAAAAAATGCATAGTCATCCCCTTCGAAAAAAAAAAAAACAAGCGCCCTTGAACTACCACATAGGTGGTAGCCCACTTAACACCGAAGGTGTGATAAGAGACCTTGGAAAATAGGTGGACAGTAGTCTATCTTTGATAAACACATCGCCACAGTCGTCAGAAAATCTTTCTACATAGCCCACCTAATTACCAAAGGCTTCTCATCTAAGAAAAAAGGAGGTTATTGTTCCCCACAAGCAACACATAAACCACAAAAGCAGTGTGCAAAGCAGTCACAGCCCTTAAGGCCAAATACAACACCAAACATACTTGTCATAGGTGACTCCATAGTCAGACACACTGACGTCCCACTCACCAGGCTGAACTAGGAGAGGGTCACAGTAAGCTGCCTATTGGGCGCTAGAATCCGCCACATAACACAAGCACTCGGGTCACTCCACGGCAAGTACAAATATGACACAGTCATTGTCCATGCTGGTGTGAACGACCTGAGATGTACCTCCCTGGACTACATGAAAAGAGACATAGAGGAGCTCTCTGATTATGTAGCCCAGGCAGGCATGATCCTAACCCTGAGCAGTATCCTTCCTTCACCAAGAATGATGCCACAATATAGAGACAAGATGATCAGCTTTAACAATTGGCTTAATGTCTGGTGTCATTCAAAGGGGATCCAGTGTCTGTCTGCCTGGGATGACATGCTTGACAAGCCACGCTGCTTCGCAAGGGACGGCTTGCACCTGTCACCCCTGGGATTCCGGATATTGGCTAAGGCTCTTGCCACCCCCATAGTGCCTTTTTTAGGCAAGGCTCAAATTCTAAACCTACCACCCTAGAAAACAAAAATGGGAAGAAACTGAGGGTAATGCTGCTCAATGCCAGAAGTCTAAATCTCAAAATGCACGCACTCGAGGCCCTTCTCAGTATGGAGAACATCGATGTCTGTGCTGTAACTGAAACCTGGTTCAAGGCTCCTGAGAGCACCCCGGCACTATTAGGTTTTACCTCATATCATGCGTTCCGGCCCAAAAACCCGGACCACACCACAAAAGGAGGGGGTGTATCCATATTCATAAAGGATACCCACACCTCCAGGTTGGTGGCAACGCACGAAGCTTCGGAAACCATCCAGGTGAAACTAACCATAGGCAAAACTGCTCTACAAATTGTAGCATGCTACAGGCCACCCTCTCAAACTCAGGAACCCCACACAGCCTTCCTGAAGACATTGGAGAGTATAAATGCATCTCCAAACACCATCATATTGGGTGACTTCAACTACCCGAACATAGACTGGGAACATTACTCAAGCCCTAACTTTCTAGCCCAACGGTTCCTGGAGTTCATAAATTCAAATGCCATGGAACAGCTAGTCACTGTTCCCACGAGAGGAGAAAATATACTAGATCTCATTGTCACAAACATGGGGACAAAATGCTCCACACCGGAAGTATATCCCTCATTGGTGAGATCTGATCATAAACTAATCTCACTGGAAATCCACATCCCGCCCCCACCCCAAACAAAAAAGACCATAGTGAAGAACTTCTCTAAAGCAAACTTCACACTACTCAAGACTGGTGTGGTATCCTTCAAGGCCCCTGAGCCAGAGGAAACCACAACCCAAGCTGCGGAAGCCCTTACAAATGCCTTCTATGAACACCTCCAGGACTGCATGGATCAGGCAATCCCAAATAAAACCAAGACTCTTTCCACAAAGGGCAAACGTCCAGTCTGGTGGACCCCAGCCATTAACAAACTTTACAATAAGAGGAGAAAGCTATTACATGATAGAACAAAATCCATAAAAGGGAAGTCACCCCTGATCATTATTAGTAAAAAATACGAGCACTCATAAAATCAACTAAGGCCAATTTTGAGAGAAAAATTGCCATGGATTCAAAGGACAATCATAAGGCCTTTTCAGCTATGTTAGGAACCTGGGTGGAAACTCCCAGATATGCTCAGAATTAGTCCAAAATGATACAAAAATCACTGAACCCACAGACATTGCCAACATACTGGCAGACAGGTTCAGTGCAAACTTCACCCCCCCCTCCCCCCCTAAAGGAGAGATAACTATCCCAGCCGAGTGTAGCCTCCCGGACATCTCAAATGTGCAGGTGAAAGCTGCTCTCTCTAAAGCTAAAAACACAGCATCAATGGGACCGGATGGTGTCCCCGGCTGTGTGCTACACGAGCTAAATGAGGAATTAAACCCGCACATAAGGCAGCTGTTTAATCTCAGCCTTACCACAGGATACGTGCCCAAGGAGTGGCGATGGCAACTGTGGTCCCACTCCACAAAGGCGCCTCTACGGACCCTGGTAATTACCGCCCCATAAGCTTAACAAGTCTAGTCTGCAAAGCTATGGAGAGGATCATAATGGAGCTCATAAACAAAGATATAGGGGACTTGCAGACATTGGACCCGACCCAGTTTGGCTTTGTCAAGGGAAGATCATGCCTTTTGAACTTGGTCGACTTCTTCGAAACAGTCACCAAGGCCATTGATGAGGGAAAGGCAGTCCATACAGCCTACCTTGACCTTGCAAAGGCTTTCGACACAATACCAGACTCGGGTATTGTAGAGAAACTTACCAGCTTAAATGTAAACCCATATGTCACAAGATGGGTTGCAAACTGGCTTAAGGACAGAACCCACAGGGTTAGAGTTGCTGGCGCTGTGTCAGACTCCAAGCCGGTCACAAGTGGTGTCCCACAGGGCTCGGTCCTTGGCCCCCTATTGTTTGGCATCTACTTCTCAGAAGTACAGGCCAACATGGGAGGACTTTGGCTGACAAAGCTTGCAGACGACTGCAAACTGGGCGCCATTGTGGAAAGTGCATCGGACACGGATATCCTTCAGAAGGGACTCACGGAAACAGATAGCTGGTGCCAGAGCCATGGCCTGAAGTTAAACGCCAAAAAATGTATAGTCATACCCTTCGGGAAAAACAAGGTAACCCCAAGCTACCATATAGGTGGCAATCCACTAAGCACAGAAGAGGTTATCAGGGACCTGGGGACCCAGGTTGACAGTGGCCTTTCTTTTGACACTCACATTGCTAAAGTGGTTAGAAAGACCTTCTACATTGCCCACCTGATCATGAAGGGATTCACATCCAGATCTAGTGAGGTCATTGTTCCCCTGTACTCTTCACTTATCAGACCAATGACCGAGTACAATGCCCCATTCGAGATGTATCTCACCCGACATCTGCAGCAATTGGAGAGACCCCAAAAGTTCCTCACCAAAAGGATAAAGGAACTCCAAAATCTGTCATATGCTGCCAGATTGTAGAAACTCCAGCTCTATTCAGTCGCATACCGTCTGCTCAGAGGTGACATGTGCCTGACATACAAGGCCATGTCCAACCCGGAATTAATGGACATGCTCCACCTCAAAAAATCCAAATCCACCAAAACCACTAGAGCAAGCGACTTAAACCTTAGCACGGATATAAATAGGACGTGCTGGAGGGATAGATTTATCACTCAGAGACTCCCTATGCTGTGGAATAAAATCCCGGTCCATGTGAGGCAGAGCACCTCGCTGACTCTGTTCAAGAGAAATCTAGACCTGTGGATGGGAGATTGTAGGTTTACCCCGGGAATCATCTCTGTGTCACTGCTGGACAGAGGCACAACAAACTAATGGGCACAGTATTTTTTCATATAAGGGGTGGCGTAAGCCACAAAAATTTGGGCTAGGCTTATAAATGCCTTAGGGCAGATAGCCTAGTATAAACCTATGAACCTATCTACTCATCCCTCTTTAGACCTATTATAGAATACAATGCCCTGTTTGGTATGTACCTTACGAAACATATGCAACATCTGGAAAGGCCACAGAAATACCTCACAAAGAGGATCGCTGGCCTAAAACATCTACCCTATGCAGACTGCCTCAAAAAACTCCAGCTCTCATATCGCCTATTCAGAGGTCATCTCTGTCCAACATACAAGGCCATGTCAAACCAACAAATGTTGGACCTGCTCAACTTAAAGAATTACCAATCCATCTGAGTCACACTCTCCAGGAAACTAAACCTTGCCACCCCAATAAGAAACACTTATTAGAGGGCTAGGTTCCTGTCCCAGAGACTTCCCATACTCTGGAACAGACTGCCCATTCAGGTCAAGCACAGCACCTCTGACTCTAAGAAAAATCTTGACGATTGGATGGGAAATAGGAAATTTGCTCCAGGGATCACTTCTGTGGCTCTGCTTGACAGGGGTGCAGGAAAATAAATTTCTGCAAGTGCCAACAGACAGGGAATCCATGTGGCTATGCTTGCATAAGCCCTAGGGCCAATAGCCTAGTACCTACTGCTGAACCTAAAACTCTGGCTGCTCACTGGCACTTCAGTGGCTGGACTTTTTCTATTGGTATATGCTCGATTTACAACAGGCATGCTCGTTGGGCTGTCCAGTCAGCCTGCTCGTTTTTGAATAACAATGACCTGTCATCTGTATAATAAAGCAATAACCCATGACTCGCTGTGGCTAATGCTGGATTAGTTTGTTGTTGTTTACTATGAGAGTCTACCTCTGTATTTTTCACTGTGTCACTGATGAAACTGTGCTCTTGCTTTTTCATTTACTAATATTTAGTAAACAAAAAAAGAAACATTCTCCTATGAATTTGAAGAGCAAAAAAAACCTCTTAAAATCTCCTTTGAAGCATAGTTTTCAACCTCTTACCTGCAGAATCAGTGACAATTTTAAAATATTAATTCTGTTAACCTCAGTTGGCACAATACAAAAATGTGAATTAACATCCATTTTCTGAAGCAAAAGAAGTCTATAACTCTAATCACTGTCATTATTGATAGGTGTAATCCACCACCTTTTCTTCCTAAACTGAAGGAATACTTCACGTGCGGAGGTCACATCATTACAAGCGGATGTTAGCAAATTACTGGTATTGGTTAGCAACTTGACAGTCTGTGAAGCATTCGGCTGTCACGGAGTGTTTGTCAGCTAATGCATGTCCTACTACAGTTAACGCTACAACTAATGTCATAACGGAAACCAGTATTTCGGTGGATATACCGAATGGACAGCAAGCAGCTGACGTGACTAGTTCTATGCCTTTATCACGCAAACGACAAGCTTCCAGGGAGATTAGCATCAATTTATCTCCGGAAGCCGAATTCACATTTGACTTTAGTTTATTCCATTCAGAAGAGGAAATTCGGAGAACGGGAGCGAAGCCGAAGAATCGTGATACCATTAGAACTTATTCATCTATGGCTAAAAAGGCTGAGGCTTTTAAAGGTACTGTTAATGGAGATAATATATCTAGTCCTTGTGACAAATTGACTGGTATCAATAGCAAAGGACGGTTAAATATGGATAATAATAAACGTCAAAAAATTGATACTATTGATTTATCTTTACATGATGAATTTATTTTTAAAAATTATGAGACCAATAGTGTACGTTATAAGAAGTTTGGAAGTACATCAGGGGATTCTATTAAATCAAAAATACATGTTTTGGGTAAGAAATTGATTAATATAAAAAGCATTAAATTAGATAATGCATATTTAGAACAATGCATAAGTTTGCAGGTTGTACCAAAGGGATTAAGATTTTTTAAGCTACCTTTAGGTTTACAATATAACAGTACGACTATCAAAGATTTTAATAATATGTTTGACGAGTTTGGGTATATGACAATTTTATAAATGGTGATGTAGTTTTTAAGTATAGTGAAGCTAACAATGTTTTTAATAGAACTCATTTTAATTCTGATGAGAGTTGCATTAAGCAAAAGATTTATGCTTTAGGGAAGAAAATATTACAAGCAAAAAGCATCAAGATAGATAATGCATACCTTCAACAATGTATTAATTTATGTATTGTACCCAAAGGGTTACGGTTTTTCAAGTTACCCTTAGGGTTTGAGTATACTGAAAGTATTCTACATGATTTTAATAGCATGTTTGACCAATTTGGCATTTCTTTTATGGAAAAACCGATCAAATATAACGATGAGAAAATGGTGCACATCACAAATGATATAGACATATTAAATGAGGAAATATTACAGGATGAGCATTTTGATAAATGGTATGATTTATATCACAAACAATTTAGTACAGCTGAACATAGGGCATCAACTATATTCAATAGAAAGAATAGCAAAATTGATAGAGATTTAGTTTTATACAAACAGCAGAGAGCATATGTATGGCCACAGAGCAAGAAGTATTTTACCCGTTCAACTTCGGGAATAGATAGAACTAACAAGGGTCGGACGGACACATGGGTACAAGATGAAGATGAAAATTTTCAAGGGGGACGATTTCATCCAGCCCCCAAATATTACAAAAGGAGATATTAAAACTCGTGGACACTATACCCAATGATTTTGAACCTATTCAGGTTCAGGTGTCCATGTCAAATATTGAAAACCATACTCCTTGCACTGTTGTTGAGAAAAAGTTCACCTCCTTAGTTATACATACTTATAAAGGTCTAAATGTTTACAACTACACGGATGTACCAATTTCTGATGGTTTTTGTGCATTATTCTGTAAAGGAATGAAATTTATACCTACAGCACGTTTTAATATTATTGATACTATTAAGGAGACAAAACTTTTCTGTCGCAGACTCAATTTGGCTATCCAGTTTAATGACTTAGATAAAAACAAGGTACAGGATAAATATGACTATCATGACAAATTGAAGAAAAAAAGTTCATTCATTCCTAGTTATCACCCCACAGTTGCCCAATATGAAAGAATAGTTGTCAAAGATATGTATTGGTTCAACCATCTAGTCAAAAATAAGAAAGAATACACCAATTGTTTCAAAGACAACTTAACCTCAAAAGAGAGAGAATGCTTGAACAAGGTCATCGACAACCGTGATCTCAGGATCATGAAGCCGGACAAAGGTGGTGGGATAGTGTTGTTCAACACTATCAACTATAACCAGGAAATTTTGAATATTCTTCACCAATCAGGTAATTATGAGGAAGTGTCCCTCAATCAGGTTAATATAGGCTATAAACGCATAGATCTAGCCATTGAAGAATATTTACTAAACAATCGGATATCAAATGAGATTTATGAATTTATTAGAGTAGAATTCCCAAAGATGGCTTCCATTATAGGGATACCTAAAATACACAAGAACCTTGAGAAACCTCCATTTAGGCCGATAATATCAGGTTCAAAGTCCAAAACCTATAATTTGGTGGACCAAGCATGTGTATGATAATGTTGACCACCTCACTAAAGACTCTTGGAACTTTTTGGGAAAATTGACTCCCTCAATATGGCAAAAGGGGTTGACCTTTCTTACAATTGATGTTGTCGACCTCTTCTCCAGTATACCCAGGGAGACGGGTCTAGACTATTTTTTCAATAGTTTAAACAGGTTTTCTGGTTTGAGTTTTGAAAAAATTAACCTGATAGTGGACATGATGGGTTTGGTTCTAGACCATAATTATATTCAGTTCCAGGGTGAACTATTTAGACAGAGCAGAGGGGTAGCAATGGGTGCTTCCTGCGCCCCGGTGTTCGCAAACCTTGTAATGTTAGAATGGGAATCTTTGTTTATTTTTCCTAGTGAGTATTATAAGTATATGGTATACTACACTAGGTATTTGGACGATTTATTCATTCTTTGGAATGGACCTGTTGATGGGATTCATAGTTTCATAGAATACTTGAACAACGCAACCAGTTTCTTGAAATTTACGTACAAAATAGAGTCTCGTGGTATTTCTTACTTAGACACTTATGTCAACATTAATGATAAAGAATTTGAGTCCAGGATTTATAGAAAAGAAACTTTTTCAAATGACTATTTATTTTATGGCAGCTGTCACCCACCCCACATTTTTAAAAATGTTATTAAAGGTCAATGCATACGTGCAGCTCGCATGTCTTCAAACAAAGAGATTATGGAAAGTGAATTGAATACAATATATAATATGTTCATCAACAGAGGTTATCCTGATGACATGATTTCCCCGATATTAGTTTATGTTAAGAAAGAATGGGGTCACAAATATCCACCTTTATTAGGAAGACCATTCATACCAACAACTAAAAAAGTGGAGCAAAACAGGTGTATTTGTGTACTCATGTACAGTCCTTATATTAATGGACATACTGCTTAAACACTGGAACCTCCTAACAACTTCTGAAGAGGTTAGAGATTTAGTAGGTCCTTTACCTAAATTTGTTTTTAAGACTTCTTATAGCATTAAAAATATGTTGGAAAGGAATAAAGACAGTAGAAGAGAGTTTAATAGATTTAAGCACACTAAAAAGTGTGGTACATGTAAACAATGTAAGTTTATAAATGAAGCTGAGGTTATTAAGTTAAATAATATCACTAGGAACTGTTTACATAGTACAGTGGGAAATTGTAATACACCCAGAATTGTTTATGTTGCCACTTGCATTTTGTGTGACGCCTATTATACTGGCAAGACAGAGAGGAAATTCAAGACTAGAATTTACGAACATTTATACAGAATTAGGAAGCAGGATCCCAATAATGCTTTGAGCAAACACATTTTAGACAAAGGTCCTGATCATTCATTTCTTTTTAGTATTATTGATCACATTGACCAAATCGGATTAGGGGGTAATTGGAAAAGTCATTTGGCACTTTTAGAAAGTAAATGGCAGCTATTATGTGATGCTACCACCCGACCAGGACTGAATGATTATATAAGTATAAAACCTTTTCTGACCTTGGACACTTGATTCATGTATTTTTAAGTATTTTTAGTATTTCAAGTAATATTAATTATCTACTGTCAAGTATTTATCAGTCATTTATTATTTATTTATTCATTGTATCATTGTTATTTACCAATCATTTATTTATTTATATACATTATGACACTTAGTTTCTCTGTATGTATTTATTCCATCTGTAGATGGCAGAGTGTGTGTTTATACCAGTTGGCTTCACTGATTTTGTAGAAGAACTAATATATATACATATTCACATATTATATTTACATATTCTATTTTGCACACATACCTTGTCTTGCTTATATTTCATAACAATTTTTCATTTATGTGTAATAAATATTTATTTATTATGTACATATATATTCATTTCCTGCATACACTTTTAGAACTTTTTAGACTTTTTAGAATTTTTTAAAATTCATTTAGAATATTGTGTTGTAATTAGTTATGTGATTTTTGGCGCCAAATTTGCTATAAAGGACTATACCTGTAACATTCTCATGGTTCTGATGAAATCTGCCTTACAAGCAGATGAAAGCGCTTAACCGTTTGTTGGATTTTGTTCCTGCTAGCATTGTTTTTGCTTGGTAAATAAACTGTTTGGAGTATCCTCCTTGTTCGAGCAGCGTTTTCTTTGGATCACAGCCTTTTGGTGTTGTTTGGGTAGAGTTTGGGTATATGTATATGAAGAAATTAATGAAATATAATGTGGACAAAATTACATTATTAACTAAAGAAATAGAAGTATTAAATGAAGACATTATACATGACATTAGTTTTGAACAATGGAATGATTTATATCAAACAGTTTGCTATAGTGGAAAATAAGGTTGCAGCAATATACAGTCGGAAACATAGAAAAATTGAGAGAGATTTAGAGTTTTACAAAAATGGTAGAGCTTATGTATGGCCTAATAACAGAATGAATTATGACATTGAATATGACCATCAGGGTAGAGATAGGGTGGGAAGATTTGAGCGCGATATGAATTTAAGGGGGAAGATTTTTTCCAGCCCCCAAGCAACACAGAAGGAGGTATTAAATTCAGAAAAAAGTGGAAGTATATTAGAGGTTAATCAGATAGATAGAAATACATCTAATACTTCCAATTTAGATGTTGTACTAAGTTTACAGGCTGTTTATACTGAAGAGACCTCATACACGAATAAGAAAGTTCCTAATATACACACATATAATGGATTTAATGTGTATAATTACACTGAAAGTGAGATTAATCAGGATTTTTGTACTCTGTTTAGCAAAGGTATGAAATTCATACCCACTGGGAGGTTCAATATTGTGGACATGATTAAGGAAATTAAATTGTTCAGTCGTCGAATGAATTTGTCCATTCAATTTAGTGAAAATGGGGAAAAAATATGAGGGTTGATAATAACAAGCTTACCAAGAAAAATGCATACGTACCAGTATACCATCCACTGGTAGGACAATATGAAAAATTAGTATGTAAGGATCTTTATTATTTATATAACAATATTAAAAGTCACAAGGAATATGACAATCTAATTAAGGATAACTTAACTATAGGAGAGAGAAAATGTCTGGATGATATCCTGGCTAACAAATCTATCAGAATTATGAAACCAGACAAAGGAGGAGGGTTAGTTATTTTCAATACCCATGATTACAATATAGAAATTTATAATATTTTACATGTCAGGAAATTATGAAGAAGTTTCTTTGAATCAAGTGAATATTGGGTATAAGAGGATTGATCTAGCCATAGAGGAATACTTGCTAGACAACCGTATAACCAATGATATATATCAATTTGTAAGGGTGGAATTTCCTACAATGGCTAACATTATAGGTATTCCCAAGATTCTTTCAGGCCAATTATTTCTGGCTCCAATTCAAAGACATTTAATATAGGTGTTACTATAGATCATTGGACCAAATATGTTTATCAGAATGTAACACATTTAACCAAAGATTCATGGAATTTTCTTGGGAAATTAACTCCAGAATTATGGGAGAGTGGCTTAATTTTCCTCACGGTGGATGTGGTGGATCTCTTTTCATGTATCCCCAAGGAAGTTGGATTAGACTATTTCTGTAATAGCTTGCGTAAATATTCAGATATCAGTTGGGACAAGATCTGCCTTATAGTTAACATGATGGGGTTAGTTTTAGACCACTATTACCTCCAATTCCAAGGGGAATTATTTAGGCAGAGTAGAGGAGTCGCGATGGGAGCCTCCTGTGCCCCTGTTTTCGCGAACCTCGTTATGCTTGAATGGGAAACTAAATATGTTTTCACAAGTGTTTTTTACAAGTACATGGTGTTGTATACTAGATACCTGGATGACTTATTCATATTGTGGAAGGGGCCAGCTGATGAAATCGTGAAATTTATTGAATACATCAATAATACAACTAACTTCCTAAAATTCACTCAGAGTTGAATATGATGGGATTCCTTATTTGGATACCCTTGTTAGTAGTGATGGTCAAGGTTTCAATTCCAAAATACATAGGAAGACTTTTTCAAATGATTATTTAGATTATGGAAGCAATCATCTTTTGCACATTTTCAAGAACGTGTTGAAAGGACAGTGTATACGTGCTGCACGGATGTCATCCAGGAGGGACATCATGGAAAATGAACTTGACACCATATATCACGTTTTAAATAGAGGATATCCAAAAGCCATGTTAGCACAAACCCTAAATTATGTTAAAAGAGAATGGGGAATAAATACCCACCTCTTTTAGGGAAGTTTTTTGTTCCTCCTAACAAAAATGACTTATATAAGGGTACCAATGTTTGTGTTATTAGGTTCAATCCCTATACGAATTTAGTCAAATTTTGAATAGACATTGGGATATTTTGACTACCTCCAACAACATCAGTGGTGTCATAGGAAATTACCCCAAATGTGTTTTTAAAACATCAGCCAATTTGAAAAATTTGTTAGAGCAAAATAAGGGGAAGGATATGTCCTTGAACAAGAATAAAGGTACTATGAGTTGCGGTTCATGTAGTCAATGCAAATATATTAATGGTAGCAAGGTGATGAGGTTAAACAACATGACTAGGACTTATGTACATAGTAAAAATTGGAATTGTAATACCATGAGAGTGGTATACTTAGCTACCTGTACATCTTGTTAGGCATACTACATTGGAAAGACGGAGAGAAAGTTTAAAACTAGAATCTATGAGCATCTGTATAACATTAAAAGGAAGGACATCAACAATGCCTTAAGTAAACATATTATGGAGAGAGGTCCTGCACACTCATTTACATTCCTTATTATTGACCACACTGATGTTTTAGTGAGAGGAGGTAATTGGAAAACTTATTTAGCGATGTTGGAGAGTAAGTGGCAAATCCTATGCGATGCCACTACTAGTCCAGGGTTGAACGATCACATCAGCATCAAGCCCTTTTTACTATTAGACTAGATTAAATTGTTCACTTCATATACATCCTATTGGTATTGTTTGCACTAGTAATTTACATCATGTATTAGGAACAGTTACCAATACGGCTTGATAGAGTTTATATATACATTCACTTACACATTTCCCCTGTTATACATTATATACATTATATATTTTATTTATTTATTCTTTTCAGTATATTTATATGATTCACATACTTATGCATTCAATATCTGTTTTTAATATAGTTATTTATCTATTTATATATGAATTATTAATATGAATTTTACATAATTTTTACACATGTATAGATTGTGCACAGAATCTGTATCCTTCATGGATGTTACATTCAAGACTGTCATTATGATGGTTATAATATTACGTTGTATTAAATGTATATGGCACTTTAAGAAAACAGAAAAAGTTGGCGCCAAAAAGTTTTTAAATTGCAATGAATATGTGCGTTCTAATGGTTCTGAGGAAGTCTGCCTGTTGCAGATGAAAGCGCTAAACCTGTTTTTGTGGAGCTCTGTGTGATTTTTGGATATTAAATCTATTTTTATCTATTATTCTCCTTGTTCGAGCTGTGGTTTATTCCTTGGGCTAGCGCATCGGAAATTTGTTCAGAACCTAAAACTCTGGCCGCTCACTGGCACTTCATTGGCTGGACTTTTTCTATTGGTATATGCTCGATTTACAACAGGCATGCTGGTTGGGCTGTCCAGTCAGCCTGCTCGTTTTTGAATAACAATGACCTGTCATCTGTATAATAAAGCAATAACCCATGACTCGCTGTGGCTAATGCTGGATTAGTTTGTTGTTGTTTACTATGAGAGTCTACCTCTGTATTTTTCACTGTGTCACTGATGAAACTGTGCTCTTGCTTTTTCATTTACTAATATTTAGTAAACAAAAAAAGAAACATTCTCCTATGAATTTGAAGAGCAAAAAAAACCTCTTAAAATCTCCTTTGAAGCATAGTTTTCAACCTCTTACCTACAGAATAAGTGACAATTTTAAAATATTAATTCTGTTAACCTCAGTTGGCACAATACGAAAATGTGAATTAACATCCATTTTCTGAAGCAAAAGAAGTCTATAACTCTAATCACTGTCATTACTGATAGGTGTAATCCACCACCTTTTCTTCCTAAATTGAAGGAATTAGAAAGACCTCCACTACAATCATGGATGTCCCTGAATGCTGACAAACCGATCAGTATGAAGTGCTTCAGCATAGCAGAAATTTATTTCATTTTAAATGCCAGTATTATGCCATACCATCACTTTATATTACTGTCGATGTCCCACACAGCTCTATCTGTTGCCCGTGGTATTACTCAAGGTAGCAGTGGACTGTCTTGGGCTCAGCTAGAAAAAAAAAAAAAGACATGCTCCTGTGAACCTGAGGAACAAAATATTTTTATTCTCTGAAGTAGTGAACAGCAATTCTTTAGTTAGTCAACGGTATTGAAATAGGTCCATGGGTTCATAGGTGTGTATTAGGCTAATGGCCCTGCAGTTTTTACAAGTCTAGCCCATAGGATTATCCTGGCATCGTGCCACCCAGCCTTAGTTCCCAATGCCCCTGTAGACTAGAGCCACTGGAGTGATCCCCGGGGTGAATTTTCTATTTTCCATCCACTCCTCAAGATTTATCTTGAACAGAGCCAGTGAGGTGCTCTGTTTGACGCGTATGGGAAGTCTACTCCATAGCATGGGCAGTTCTGGGTTATGAACCTGTCCCTCCAGCTTGTTCTGTTGATTGCGGTAATGAAGTAGAGGTCTCTGGAGCGTGTGATGCAGAGGGATTGGGATTTCTTTAGATGTAACATTTCTAACAGAGCTGGGTCAGACATGGCTTTGTAAGTCAGGCAGAGATCGCCTCTAAGTAGGCGATATGAAACAGAATAGTTGGAGTTTTTTTGAGTCTGTCCATATAGGGCAAGTGTTTAAGGCCTAGGATCCTCTTTGTGAGGTACTTTTGTGGTCTCTCAAGTTGCAGGTTTCTAGTGAGGTATATGCCAAATGGGACTTTGCACTCGATGATTGGCCTAATGAGGGAAAAGTAGAGGGAGACAATGACCTCTTTCTTCCTGGATGCAAAACCTTTAGTAATGAGATGTGCCACATAAAGACTTTTTGACCACAATGGCAATGTGGTGGTCAAAAGAGAGGTTGCGGTCAACCTGTGTTCCCAGATCTCTAATAACGCCTTCTGTGTTCAGTGGACTACCATCTATGTGGTAATTCATGGGAACCGGGTTTTTCCCAAATGGGATGATGACATTTTTTTGGCATTGAGCTTAAGGCCATGTTTCTGACACCAGTCGTTGGTCTCAGTGACGCCTTTCTGTGGGATGTCAGCATCACTTGGGGAGTTAATATCATCTCCCAACTTGCAGAGTCCCTTCATGTTGGCCTGGACTTCAGAGAATTAGATACCAAACAGGAGAGGACCTCGGACCGAACCCTGTGGGACTCCACTTATGACTTGGAGTCAGCTACTTTCACACTGTGGGTTCTATCTGTGAACCCAGTTTGCAACCCGCCTAGTGATATAGGGGTTGATGCCTAGCTTAGCAAGTTTTTCTATAATTCCTGAGTGGGGAGTGGTATTAAAGGCCTTGGCCAGATCAAGGTAGGCTGAATGAAACACGTTGTCTTCATCCACAGCTTTGGTAACTGACTCAAAGTAGTCAACCAGGTTGAGAAGGCATGATCCAACCTTCACAAAAACAAACTGTGTGGGATCCAGAGATTGGAGATTCCCTATATCCTTGTTTATTAGGTCCATGATGATGCATTCCATAGCTTTGCTTATCTGACTCGTCAGGCTAATGGGGCAATAGTTACCAGGGTCTATAGTCACTCTTCCTTTGTGGAGAGGGATGACTGTAACAGTGCTCAATTGAGTAGTGACAAAGCCTGAGGTGAGGTTGTGATTGCACAGGGCACATAGATGAGGTGCCAGTTCACTCTACAGTTGATGTAGAAAGTACAGTTGTGTACACTTACCATAAATGTAGATGTTACAGTGTATTCACTGTTGCAGTCATTACATTTGGGTAATCTGCTGTCAGGTTGCCCTCAGTCAGCCTGATTTCCAAAGTCTTGGGTCCTGCATCAGTTGCTGTCTTCTCTTCCATGACATCAGGTAGTCAGGGGCATAAAACATGCAGCCAACGCCATTTTCTTTAGTTTTTCTTGCCCCCAAAAAGGTAGCAAAAATATTATAATATATATACATATACATATATATATATATATACATATATATACATACATATATATATATATATATATATATATATATATATATATATATATATATATATACACACACACCACATAGGTTGTATAAGATACAGAAGGAAAGAAACTCCAGAATGACGGGGGATGGTGGGAGGGTATAACCTGGACTGCAACAGTGAATAGACTCGAACATCTACATTTATGGTAAGTGTACACAACTGTACTACGTTCTTCATGTTTGACTGTTGCAGTCATTACATTTGGGTAGAATCCCAAAGCTATGGTTGGGAGGCTGGAGCTAAACAGCATTAGGTGCGGCTATAAGGCCCTGCAGCACTGGACTTAGAGTAGAGAGGCAAATGATAATGCTTTGTAAAAGTGTGAACAGAACTCCAAGTAGCAGCCTCTAAAATGTCTTTGGTTGGTACTACTCTGAGAAAGGCTGCTTAAGTAGCTGCAGCTCTGGTGGAATGAGACCTAATGCTCTTGGGCACAGGTTCACCATGGTGTAAGTGGCAGAAACGGATGCAGTGGCTTATCCGCTTTGAAACTGTCTGCTTTGAAATAGCTTTTCCTTCTGATCCTGCAGCATATGACATGAGTAATTGCTCATTTTTTCTTAGAGCTTTAGTCTTGCTCAAGTAGAGTCTTAGCGGTCTGTGTACGTCCAAGGAATGCAGAATTCTCTCCCCTTTGTTCTGCAGATTTGGATAAAAAGTTGGCAGATGAATTGTTTGGTTAAGAGCCACAGTGGAAACCACCATAGGCATAAAAGTAGGATTTGTTCTCAGACACCCTGTCTGGGTAAAATATGATAAAAGGCTCTACCGCCATGAGGGCCTGTAGCTCTGAAACTCTTCTTGCTGAAGTAATTGCTAGTAGCAGAGCAGTTTTCCATAAGAATTTTATATCAGCGGTAGCAGCTGGTTCAAATGGAGGCAGTGTGAGCTTTTCCAACACATAATTGAGGTCCCATGCAGGTAATGGTGATCTTCTAGGAGGCCTTACATTTTTGGCTCCTCTAAGATACTGCTTTAGTAAAGGATGAGAAAAGATTGGTGGCTCTATTGTAATGAGCCGAAATGGCAGAGGCATGAATTTTGATTGATGAGAAAGATAGGCCTTTGTCAAGCATCTCAGTTAAGTATTGTAATATCTGAGGAATATTTGGTTCCGCTGTATCAGTTCCTTATGCTGGATTCCAAGTACAGAATCTCTTCCATTTGTCAGCATAAGATTTTCTAGTACTAGGCCTTCTTGCTTCCAAAATGACATCCATCACAGCTTTACTGAGAGGTGTTTGTATAACTACATGACCAGCCATGTTGCCAGGTTCAGTGTTTGTAGTTGATTGCGCATGATCGGATTGCTTTGCTGGGACAGTAGTTGAGGTCTGAGGTAAGGTCCAAGCTGGGTATTGAGACAAGTTCCTTAGGACTGGGTACCAGTCCGGGGCAATTAGTATCATCTTTGGTTTCTCTTGTCTGACTTTTAGGAGGACCTTGGGGAGAAGAGGCAAAGGAGGAAAAGTGTAAACTGATAGGTTTTTCCAACTGAAGGATAGGGCGTCCACTTCCCATGCTTGTCTGTGATAAGTCCTTGTGCAGAATCTTTTCAATTGATAATTATGAGGAGAGGCAAATAGATCTATATCTGGGCTCCCCCATTTCTGTGTTATGCTGAAGACTTGTGGATTTAGTTTCCACTCATGAGGATCCATAAGGTTTCTGCTTAAATCGTCTGCCAGTGTATTTAGTTTTCCTGGCAGGAACTGATCTTAAAGATGTATTTGGTAGGTCAAAGCTGTGTCCCACAGTGCCATGGCTAATAGCAAAGGGGGTATGAGTGTGTGCCTCCTTGCTTGTTTATGTACCACATGAATGTGGTGTTGTCCGTCTTCATTAGTAGCTGTCCTGGATGAAGCAAGCCCTTGAAGGCTGTTAGGGCATTTTAAACAGCTAGCATCTCTTTCTGGTTGATATGCAGATGTATTTGTTTTGGGGTCCACATGCCCTGAATACATCTTTCTACCATGTGGGCCCCCCAAGCATAATCCGATGTGTCTGTTATTAAGGTCTGGCTGGCAGGGGGGTGAGTGAAGGGCTGTCCCAAATTTTGGTGACATGCCTTTGCCCACCATAGAAACTCCTGTTATAGGCAGGATATGAGAGGAATCATTGCTTCCAGACTGTGAGAATGTTGACTCCATAAACTTTTTAGGTACCATTGAAGTTTCCTCATATAGGTTCATAGGTTCATACTAGGCTATCTGCCCTAGGGCATTTATAAGCCTAGCCAGAATGTGTTTGGCTTTTGCCACCCATTTTAAATTTATTTTGCTATGCCCTTTTGAGGTTAGTATACTGTGCCTCTGTCTAACAGTGACACAGAAGTGATACCCGGGGTAACTCTATGATCTCCCATCCACTCATCAAGATTCCTCTTGAAGAGAGTCAATGAGGGACTCTGCCTAACCTGGACTGGGATTTTATTCCGGAGTGAAGGGAGCCTCTGGGTTATGAATCTGTCCCTCCAGCATGTCCTATTTATTTCAGTGCTGAGGTTCAAGTCTCTCAAGTGCGTAGCTCGATGGGATTTGGATTTTCTGAGGTGCAGCATGTCCATTAATTCCAGGTTGGACATGGCTTTATACGTCAGGCACAGATTGCCTCTGAACAAGCGGTATGCCACTGAGTAGAGCTGGAGTTTCTTTAACCGGGCAGCATATGGCATCTGTTTGAGCCCTTTGATCCTCTTGGTGAGGTACTTTTGGGGTCTTTCCAGTTGCTGCAGGTGTCTGGTAAGGTACATCCCAAAAGGGGCATTGTACTCAATTATGGGCCTGATGAGGGATGAGTAAAGAGGCAAGATGACATCCCCTGATCTAGATGTGAATCCCTTCATGATTAGGTGGGCTATATAAAATGTTTTTCTAACTACTTTGGCCACGTGGTTGTCAAATGAGAGATCGCTATCAACTTGGGTCCCCAGGACCCTAATTACTTCTTCTGTACTTAGTGGATTACCACCTATATGGTAATTTGTGGGCACTTTGTTTTTGCCAAAGGGGATGACTATACACTTTTTGGCATTTAGCTTGAGGCCATGGCCTGTGGCACCAGTTGTCTGTTTCTATGAGGCCCTTTTGGAGGATGCTTGTGTCGGCTGGAGAGTCGATTATGGCGCCCAGTTTGCAGTCATCTGCGAACTTGGTCAGCCACAGTCCTTCCATGTTGGCCTGTACCTCCGAGAAATATATACCGAACAAGAGAGGCCCCAGGACTGAGCCTTGTGGGGCACCACTTGTAACTGGTTTGGAGTCTGACATGGCTCCAGCAATTCTAACCATGTGGGTTCTGTCCTTGAGCCAATTTGCAATCCATCTAGTGACATAGGGGTTTATATTTAAGCTGGTGAGCTTATCTATAATGCCCGAGTGGTGTATTGTATCGAAGGCTTTTGCGAGGTCCAGGTAGGCTGTGTGGACCACCTTCCCCTCATCAATGGCCTTGGTGACCGTTTCAAAGAAATCAACCAGGTTTAAGAGGCAGGATCTGCCCTTAACAAAGCCGAACTGGGTAGGATCCAGTATTTGTAGGTCCCCAATATCTTTATTTATGAGGTCCATGATAATCCTTTCCATAGCTTTGCAGACCAAGCTAGTCAGGCTTATGGGGCGATAGTTTCCAGGATCCGTTGAGGCACCACCTTTATGGAGAGAGACCACTGTTGCTGTACGCCACTCTTTGGGCACATATCCTGTAGTAAGGCTGAGATTGAACAGTAGTTTTATGTTTGGGTTTAGCTCTTCTTGAAGTTCATGTAGGATGCAGCCCGGGACACCGTCTGGTCCCATTGATGCTGTGTTTTTTGCTTTTGAGAGGGCGGCTCTTACCTGAGCATCTGAGATGTCAAAGGGGCAGCACTCTGCTGGGATAGATATTTGCCCTTTTGGTGGGGGGGTGGTTTGCGCTGAACCTGTCAGCTAGGATGTTGGCAATGTCTGTGGGTTCGGTGTATTTTTTGTCATTTTGGACTAATTCTGAGCATATCTGGGAATTACCACCCAGGTTCCTAACATAACTAAAGAAAGTTTTTTTTTGTTTTTTCAGAGATAGCAGAGGTTAACAAGTATCAACAAGTTATAACAGTGCAGTAAATGACCCCACACAAGAGTGCTAGGCCAAAGACAGATAAAATGCAAGTTATGAGAAAAAAAAAAACGATTTTAAAAATAAGTGCAAACAGGAAATTAAGTAAACAGCTCTAGGTTGTGCTCTAAATACAGTTACTAATGCAGAAATCAAATTTAACAAGCCAGAAAATGCTCAAAATAGGCGGCTATGCAGAAAAACTTAGCAAATAAACACAGGAAAAATACTTAAAGTCTCAAAAGTGGCTCCTTTCTTCTCTCAGCGTTTTCTCCTCTTGGTGGGTGCTTCACCAACAGCCAACAAGCCTGAAAAGACAAATATGACTCAAGTCATTGTACATGCTGGTGTGAATGACCTGAGACGTACCTCCCTGGACTACATGAAAAGAGACATAGAGGAGCACTCTGATCATGTAGCCCAGGCTGGTATGACCCTGACCTTTAGCAGCATCTTACCCTCACCTAGAATGATGCCACAGTACAAAGACAAAATGATCGATTTTAACAATTGGCTAAAATTTTGGTGGCATTCAAAGGGGATCCAGTGTCTGTCAGCCTGGGATGACATGCTTGACAAGCCACGTTGCTTTGCTAGGGACGGCTTGCACCTGTCACCACTGGGCATTCGGATATTGGCAAAGGCTCTTGCCACCCCCATAGTGCCTTTTTTAGGCAAGAAGTCAAACCCACCCCCATAGACAGCACAAGGAACAAGAAACTAAGGGTAATGCTGCTAAATGCCAGAAGTCTTAACCTCAAGATGCACGCACTCGAAGCTCTCCTCAGTATGGAGAACATCGATATCTGTGCAGGGACAGAAACTTGGTTCAAGGCTCCAGAGAGCACCCCAGCACTACCAGGCTATACCTCATATCATGCTTTTCGGCCCCAAAACCCGGACCGAACCACAAAAGGAGGGGGAGTTTCCATATTTATCAAGGATATCCACACCTCCAGGTTAGTGGCTTTGCACGAAGTATCGGAGACCATCCATGTGCAACTAACAGTGGGCAAGACTGCTTTTCAGTTTATAGCATCCTACAGACCACCCTCTCAAAGTCAGGAATCCCATTTGGCTTTCCTGAAAACATTGGAGAACATGAAGATCTCTCCGAACACCATTATATTGGGTGACTTCAACTACCCAAACATTGACTGGAAGCACTACTCAAGCCCCAGCACCTTAGCCCAAAGGTTCCTGGAATTTATAAACTCAAATGCTATGGAACAACTAGTCACCACTCCCACAAGAGGGGACAACATACTAGACCTGATCATTACCAACATGGGGACTCTATGCTCCACACCAGAAGTATATCCCTCATTGGTAAGATCAGACCATAAATTAATTTCACTGGATGTCCACATCCCGACCCCACCCCCAGCCCGGAAAACCACAGTGAAAAACTTCTCAAAAGTGAACTTCTCACTTCTCAAAACCAAAGTGGAATCCTTCAAGGCCCCAGGGCCAGTGGAAACTACAGCCCAAACTGCAGAATCCTATATAAATGCATTCTACGGACATCTCCAGGAATGCATGGATCATGCTATCCCAAACAAAACCAAGACCCAATCATCCAAAGGCAGGCGTCCAGTCTGGTGGACCCCTGCCATAAATAAACTGTACAACAGAAGGAGGAAGCTACTACATGATAGAGCAAAATCCCTAATAGGGAAGGCATCTCTGATCAGTACTAGCAAAAAATTACGATCCCTCAAAACCCTCCAAGGCCAGCTTCGAGAGAAAAATTGCACAGGACACCAAAGACAATCATAAGGCTTTTTTCAGTTATGTTAGAAACCTGGGTTGCAACTCCCAGACTTGTTCTGAGTTGATTCTAAACGACAAAAAATACACTGAACCCACAGACATCGCCAATATCCTGGCAGACAGGTTCAGTGCAAACTTCTCCATCCTCTCCCCCCCAAAAGAGCAAGTAGCTATCCCGGCAGAGGGCTGCCTCCCAAACATCTCAAATGCTCAGGTGAAGGCTGCCCTCTCCAAAGCAAAACACACTGCTTCCATGGGACCAGATGGCGTCCCAGGTTGCGTCCTACATGAACTACAACAGGAACTAATCCCTCAAATAAAACAGCTATACAATCTCAGCCTCACTACATGATATGTGCCCACAGAATGGAGTACAGCAACAGTGGTCCCACTCCACAAAGGTGGAGCCTCTACGGACCCTGGAAACTATTGCCCCATAAGCCTGACTAACTTAGTCTGCAAGGCTATGGAAAGGATCATCATGGAGCTCATAAACAAAGACATTGGGGATTTACAGACACTAGATCCTACCCAGTTCGGCTTTGTCAAGGGCAGATCCTGCCTTTTGAACCTGGTTGACTAATCTGAAACAGTCACCAAAGCCATAGATGAAGGGAAGGTAGTCCACACAGCCTATCTGGACCTTGCAAAGGCATATGACACAATACCCCACTCGGGCATCATAGATAAGCTATCCAGCTTAAATATAAACCCCTATGTCACAAGATAGGTCGCAAACTGGCTCTAAGACAGAACCCACAGAATAAGAGTTGCTGGAGCCATGTCAGACTCGAAACCGGTCACAAGTGGCGTCCCACAGGGTTCTGTCCTGGGACCACTCTTGTTCGGTATATACATTTCCGAAGTACAGGCAAACGTGGGAGGACTATGGCTCACCAAGTTCGCAGACGAATGCAAACTGGGCGCCATAATCAACTCTCCAGCTGACACAAACATCCTTCAAAAAGGTCTCAGAGACAGATAACTGGTGCCAGCGCCATGGTTTAAAGCTAAATGCCAAAAAATGTATAGTCATACCCTTTGGCAAAAACAATGTGCACACAAATTACCACATAGGTGGAAACCCATTAAGTACAGAGAAAGTTATTAGGGACCTGGGGACCCAAGTTGAAAGCAATCTCTCCTTAGAAAACCACATTGCCAAAGTGGTTAGAAAGACCTTCAACATAGCCCACCTCATCACGAAGGGTTTCACATCTAGATCAAGAGAGGTAATCGTGCCCCTTTATTCATCCCTCATCGGGCCCATCATAGAACACAATGCCCCTTTTGGGATGTACCTTACCCGACACCTGCAGCAATTAGAAAGACCCCAAAAGTATCTCACCAAGAGGATCAAGGGTCTCAAACAGGTGCCATATGCTGCTCGGTTAAAAAAACTCCAGCTCTATTCAGTTGCATACCGCCTACTTTGAGGCGATCTATGCCTGACATACAAAGCTATGTCAAATCCAGAATTAATGGACATACTCCACCTCAGTAAATCTAAATCCCTTAGAGCAACATGCTCGAGGGACTTGAACCTCAGCACAGAAATAAATAGAACTTGCTGGAGGGACAGGTTCATAACCCAGAGGTTCCCTTCGCTCTGGAATAGAATTCCAGTTCATGTGAGGCAGAGCACCTCACAATCTCTTCAAGAAGAATCTCGATAAGTGGATGGGGGATCGTAGGTTTGTCCCAGGGATTACTCCCGTGTCACTATTAGACAGACGCACAGTAAACTAAACCTTAAAAAGGGCACAGTATACTCAAATCAAGGGGTGGCGTAAGCCATACAGAATCGGGCTAGGCTTATAAATGCCCCAGGGCAGATAGCCTAGTATGAACCTATAAGCCTTGTGATTATCCTTAGTGTCCTGTGCAATTTTTCTCTCGAAGCTGGCCTTAGACAATTTTGTATGTGCCGGTAGTTTTTTGCTAATACTGATCAGTGATGCCTTCCCTTTTTGGGATTTTGCTCTATCATTTAGTAGCTTCCTCCTTCTATTGTATAGTTTGTTTATGGCTGGGGTCCACCAGACAGGACGTCTGCCTTTGGAGGATTGGGTCTTGGTTTTATTTGGGATTGCATGATCCATGCATTCCTGAAGGTGTTCATAGAATGCGTTTATAAAGGATTCTGCAGTCTGGGGCGTATTTTCCACAGGCCCAGGGGCTTTGAAGGATTCCACCTCAGTTTTGAGGAGTGTGAAATTTGCTTTAGAAGTTTTTCACTGTGGTTTTCTGGGCAGGGGGTGGGGTCGGGATGTGAATATCCAGTGAGATTAGTTTATGGTCTGATCTTACCAGTGAGGGATACACTTCTGGTCTGGAGCATAGAGTCCCCATGTTGGTGATGATCAGGTCCAGTATGTTTTCCCCTCTTGTGGGAGTGGTAACAAGTTGTTCCAAAGCATTTGAGTTTATAAATTCTAGGAACCTTTGGGCTAGGGTGTTGGAGCTAGAGTAATGCTCCCAGTCTATGTTTGGGTAGTTGAAGTCGCCCAATATAATGTGTTTGGAGAAACCTTCATATTTTCCAGTGTTCTCAGGAAGGCCGAGTGGGGTTCCTGGGTTTGGGAGGGTGGTCTGTAGCAGGCTATAAACTGGAAGGCAGTTTTATCCACTGTTAGTTGCACATGGATAGTCTCTGATGCTTCGTGCTTTGCCACCAACCTGGAGGTGTGGGTATCTTTGATAAATATCGATACCCCCCCTCCTTTTGTGGTTCAGTCCAAGTTTTGGGGCCGAAAAGCATGGTATGAGGTATAACCTGGTAGTGCTGGGGTGCTCTCGGGAGCCCTGAACCAGGTTTCAGTTACTGCACAGATATCGATGTTCTCCATGCTAAGGAGAGTTTCGAGTGCGTGCATCTTGAGGTTTAGACTTCTGGCATTGAGTAGCATTACTTAGTTTCTTATCCCTTGTGATACCTATGGAGGTGGGTTTGTCTTTTGAGCCTTGCCTAAAAAAGGCACTATGGGGGTAGCAAAAGCCTTTGCCAATATCCGAAAGCCCAGGGGTGACAGATACAAGCCGTCCCTAGCGAAGCATCGTGGCTTGTCGAGCATATTATCCCAAGCTGACAGGCATTGGATCCCCTTTGAATGACACCAGTATTTAAGCCAATTGTTGAAATTGATCATCTTGTCTTCATACTGTGGCATCATTCTTGGTGAGGGTAAGATGCTACTCAAGGTCAGGGTAATACCGGCCTGGGCTACATGCTCAGAGAGCTCCTTTATGTCTCTTTTCATGTACTCCAGGGAGGTATGTCTCAGGTCATTCACACCAGCATGGACAATAACTGAGTCATATTTGTACTTGCCTTGGAGTGACCTGAGCGCTTATGTTGTGTGGCGGATCCTAGCGCCCGACAGGCTGCTCACAGTGACCCTCTCCTTGTTCAGCCTGGTGAGCGGGATGTCAGTGTGCCTGATGATAGAGTCACCTATTACAAGTGTATCAGGTGTGTTGTTTAGTCTTAAGGGCTGTGACTGTTCGGCACACTGGCTTTTTGAGATGTGATGCATGTGTTTTGTTTTGGGGTAGCGGCTGCTTGGGTGTCTGCTTTGGAGGTCTCTGCTGCTTCGGCAGATCTTTATTTAGAGCCTCCGAGTATGTTTTTGTGTGATGATGCGTTTGGTTTGCTGTCGTGGTAGGTCTATGTGAGAATGGAATTGTAGTGAGTGTGGTTTCCTTCTCCTCCTGACTGGTTATGCCAGTACTGAGTTGAGAGAGCTTAGCCTCCAGTTTGGCTATATGTTTGCATCTCTCACATGTGTTGGAATTTGTTGGGAGGAGGAGAGGGCTGTCTGTGTACATGAGGCAGTTGTAACATTGCCTCAAGATTCCCAGATTCACCAGCTGGACCGGAGAGGAGATTGACAACTCACCTTTGGACATGCTAGAATAATATTGGGAATTCCTTAATAATTGAAAACCAGGGCCAGTGAGGAGTGAGGGTGTAGTGCTTTTAATCTTTAGTGCTGACTTATATAATTGCTTTAGTGAGCAAGTCCCAGGTAACTTAAGTGCAATGTGTTACAGGTACCTTAAATGCAAAAACGAAAAACAGTAGCTTTCTTTCAAGTGAAACAAGGAAATAAGTACAGTAAGCAATGCAGATATCACTAGTGATCCACAGAAGCACTGAGAAGCCGCGTATTAGGTGGAATTAGCATTCCAGGGAAATAACAAGCAAATAAACAACAAGCATATAAACAAAGCTAGATTCAGCAGTCCTGGATCATAAAGTCTGGAAAGTCTACGCTACAGCAAACAAGGTGTACCAATTTCAGTAAGATACAGTTCAAATATTCAGGTACTATAAACCTTTAACCAGAAATTCCCAGCTCAGAAGGGCAGAGTCCAGCCTCTTCTCCCACAAGAGTGCAGACCACAAACCTTCTTAATGTAAAATAACTGGCCTGAAGCCCAAGTGCTTAAACCAGAACTAATACACTTTAAGAATAACAGACACTGGGCTCTCAATCAGCAGTTCCCAACTTAGAAGGATGAAAGCACCATGTCCTGCCACCACAATGCATGACACAAACCTTCCTAATGTAAAACAACTGGTCTGAAGCCCAAGTGCTTAATCCAAAAGACTTAGAATGATAGCTACACTTTAATCAAGTTACTACCAAGCAGTAATAAATACAATTGAATACTTAAGAATGCCTGGATTAGTGCTCAAGTTACACAAACAAAGCTAGATCCAGCAGGCCCGAATCCAGTCTATGCCACAGCAAACAAGGCGCACCAACTTCAGTAAGAAGCAGTTCAGATATGCATGCACTATAAGCCTTTAACCAGAAATTCCCAGCTCAGAAAGGCAGAGTCCAGCCTCTCCTCCCACAAGAGTGCAGACCACGAACCCCCTTAATGTAAAATAACTGGCCTGAAAGCCCAAGTGCTTAAACCAGAATTAATACACTTTTAGAATAACAGACACTGAGCCCTCAATCAGCACTTCCCAACCTAGAAGGATCTACCTGTTCTGCCACTACAGTGCAGACCACAAACCCTCTCAGTGCAAAACAACTGGTCCGAAGCCCAAGTGTTTAAACCAAAAGGCTTAGAATGAGTTACACCAAGCAGTAATAAATACAATTGAGTACTTTTAAAATGATGCAAAAGTAAAAAAAGTAGGTAGAAACACAAGTACAGTAAAAGCAGATGAAATTTTTTTTTCTGAATAAGTGCTGAGATCAAAGAAACAGATCTGAGTGCTGAAACTAGAAAAATGGCTAGTTATAAGAAAAAAAACTAAGCTAGGCGGCTTCCCTCCAACACAGAAGGGCTTGGGGGCTCAGAAGCCTACAAATAGTCTACACCACTTAACAGGAAACAAGCTTAATTTTTTTTCTGTTTCCCAGATGCTCTCTTTGTACACAATAGGAGTGCCTGAAATCAGAATATGATCTCACTGCACTCTGAGTGAGCAAATGAGATAGGTCCAGAAGGAGTATCCAAACACAAATTTACAAGAGGGGCGGGCAGTTGCAAGGCCACTAAGATTAACACCAAAACAAAAACAGGGAGGGTGGGTGGGACTAACTGAAGAGCAGAGTCAAAACTTCCAGTTCAGTTAATATTCCTTCCACAGTTAAAACCAATTTAAATACTGTATTTTTTTGAAAAATAAAGAGCAGATAAAGATACTTAAATTATCTTATACGTCCAGTTGAATACAGTAAGTTCTTAGCCGGCCAAAGCTGAGGTTTCATACATATAAATATAATCATATATACATACACATATATATATATATATATATATATATATATATATATACACACATATAAACACATATACATACATATAAATATATACATACATATATATATATATATGTAAATAAATATATACATACATATACATATATATATACATATACATATATATATATATATATATATATATATATATATATATATATATATATATATATACATATACATATACATATATATATGTATATAAATATATACATACATATATATATATATATATATATATATATATATATATACACACATTATATATATATATATATATATATATATATATATATATATATATATATACACACACATATATATATATATATATATATATATATATATATATATATATATATATATAAATATATAAATATATAACATATATATTTGTGTCTTCCAGCTCCGTTAATTGAGAGGGCTCACTCCATCCCTCCCTGCCCCCAAATCCCACCGCCCCTAGGACCTCTACATTTATCCCCACAAAGACACACCCTCTTACTTCACAACCAATCACATCCTAGACCCACCAACCCATCTCTACTATCTTCAAATTGATTTCCTCAAAGACACACCCTCGTTTATCACAGTCAATCATATATTAACTTCATCCACACCCCCTTCTATATAGCTTTCCTCTCCCACCTGGCCAATCTTCCCTTAATACATTACTAACATCCCTGCACAGGCCCTCTTAACATGCCTAATTATACTCAACATTTCCTTTTACTAACTTTCCTAACTACTCTCACCTCTACCTATCTCTTAACCTTCTATGAACTACCCCTACCCTTTACTCTTATAATCCCAACCAGACATACCCAAACATCTACACCAGCCTTATCTATAAACTATCTCAATACCATCGACAAAACCTCCTATCTTCAACCTAAATACCACCGCCTTTCTCACATAAAATACTTTATCTACAACCTTAAAAAACTTCCTAAATACTACTGCAACCCCCCTCAACTCTTCTACCCTATAATATCTTGCTCATTAATAGATGGAGATATTCACCCCAACCCTGGTCCAAACCCCTCCCCAATTCCCACTAAATGCCACCCATTCATAAGAGACGGTACACTATCTACTAAACCCCCCAAATCACTATCAATTGCTCAACTAAACATACAAAGCATTTGTAATAAAATAGCACAAATTCATGCCCTTCTAGAAGTTCAACAGTTCGATATTCTTTGTCTAACAGAAACATGGCTCAAACCTACAATAAAAGACAATGAGATTATTCCCCCAGGCTACAACATCCTAAGACAAGACCGCTTAAACAAAAAAGGTGGTGGGGTTGCTATTCTCTATAGAACAGGACTGCAGATTAGTAGAACAAATCATAACCTTTCATCTGACGCTAGTATTGAAATAATAATTACAAAACTGCAACTCAACCCACAAAAAACATTAAATATTATCTGTACATATCATCCCCCAGGAAAAAAATCTAACCATATTAGAAGACCTACTAAACTGGCTCTCACTAAATCACCCTCAAGAAACAATACTCTTAGGGGATCTTAACATTGACTGGAACTTATGTAAACAGACTAATCCATCCATCCTTATTAACCTGCATGGCTTCTCTCAAATAATGAACTCCCCAACTAGAATAAACAAACTTAATAATAAAGAAAGTATACTTGACTGGATATTAACAAATAGTCCTCAGCAAAAATATGCAACAGGAACTCTCCCAGATGACCTCAGTGATCACTCCCTCACTTATATTATTAGGCAAAAAACCAGTACTACTGTCCCCATCCAAGTCAGATCAAACCGTATTAAGAAATATTTTGACCTCTACCAGTATCAAAATGAACTCACGCTAGTCAACTGGTCACCTCTTAAATCTCTCCCAATAGATGAAGCACTTAGTCACTTTAATAATACTTTTCTCACTATCCTTG
>NC_056734.1:936491530-936519030 GCF_019279795.1 Protopterus annectens
TCGTAAATTTATGTGCAAATTTTTTGAGTGACAATGTATGTTTGGCAAAAGCAGAAATAAATGACACCAGCACTCTTACAGTCATAATAGTTATTTGTGTATAGTCCGAACTGTCTGATAGGATGAATATATTTATTCTTAGTATAAATATATTGGCAAGCTGTACAATTCCTACAAGGAAAGGTACCTTGTCTACTAGAGAAATTATTCTTCAGAAACTTGTGTTCTTTAATACGAAGATGTTGTTTCAGTGATACATTATTCTTAAAGCTAAAATTTGGAGTAACACCAATGGTGGAGACAAGGCCTGGTATTTCCTGTCGTAGGTGCCAATTTTTCTGTATGATATCTGTATACTTGTTTATGTCGCTTGCAAATCAAAAAACTACTCTAAACTTGTTCCTATCAATGTCTATTTCTTCAGATGTTCTTAAATCAGTGTCATCAGGACTCGTATAGGGTTTGCATCTCGTTGACCTAAGTTTCCATGCATCTGCTATCACATTTGTGATTTCCAAGCTGGAATAACCCCTTGTTAAAAATTCTGTTTGTAATTTATCTAAAACAATTGCAGCATCTTCATCACTGTTATGTAAATGTAAGGTTCTATACACTTGTCCTTTAAGGACATTTCTGGGTATGTGTCTCGGATGCATGCTTGATTTATGTAGGCAAGCATTAGTTCATGTGGGCTTATGGTAAAGCACAAAGCCTTTATCTATCTATGTAGAAGGTATGTTGCATGAATTTTTGACTGGCTGTCATACAGTACTTAGAGATACAAAAATGTTTTTGCAGCGGTTATTTAATAGGTTGGAAACTATTAATCACGATGAAGAATTTGTGTTCCTTACTATGGATATTGAATCTCTGTTTACAAAAATCCCTAATGTATGGGGGATTGAGAAAATAAGGGAATTTCTTAACATTGATAAGAGGCTTACTACGAATAAGATTTTGTTGATATGTGCGTTTCTAGAGATTATACTTGAGAATAATGTTGTGACTTTTGAAGAACATTTTTTTCTCCAACAGGTTGGCGTGGCTATGGGCACTTCGTGTGCAAATAGCTATGCCAATCTATCACTGGTACATTGGGAAGAACAATATATTTTGTCTGCGTTGAATCTTTTTTATGATTATATCCTTTGGTATGTAAGATTTGTAGATGACGTTTTTGTCTTGGGGAAAGGGCAAGGTTTAAACATTAGTTTTATTGACTATTTGCAGAGTACTACAGATTTTTCGAGATTTACTTTTACTTTTTCTGATACATGCATTGATTTCTTGGATGTTAGTGTCTCGAAAACTGACTTAAAGCAGATAAAGATGAAATAGAAGAAATAGACATTGATAGGAACAAGTTTAGAGTAGTTTTTCGATTTGCAAGTGACATAAACAAGTATAAAGATATCATACAGAAAAAATTGGCACCTACTACAGGAAATACCAGGCCTTGTCTCCACCATTGGTGTTACTCCAAATTTTAGCTTTAAGAATAATGTATCACTGAAGCAACATCTTTGTAATAAAGAACACAAGTCTCTGAAGAATAATTTATCTAGTAGACAAGGTACCTTTCCTTGTAGGAATTGTACAGCTTGCCAATATATTTATACTAAGAATAAATATATTCATCCTATCAGACAGTTCGGACTGTACACAAATAACTATTATGACTGTAAGAGTGCTGATGTCATTTATTTCTGCTTTTGCCAAACATGTCATGCCTATTATATAGGTAAGACGGACATGTCTGTATATTTGATTTGCTATAAATACGGATTCTGTGAATTATATTCTATTAAGTGAGTCTCGCCAAACACTGACCTAGTTCCAGTCACCAGTCCTACTTTAAACTTATCCACAGATAAATTAATGAAGCTTTTCCCATCAAATGATGACAGACACTAATTAGTAATTCCAGTCCCAACACAGAAAGTTATAGTATTGCATTTATCAGTCTTTTACTTTGATAAATGTACTCTCACAACCACCTTCCAATTCATTTACTCCATAAATCCTTTCTTCCAATCATTTATGACTGATCCATGTCTCTTATCTTGCTTCTCAATCTCACTTAGTGTTCTTAATATCCAGCTACCTGTTTATCCGTCTATCTATCTATCTATCTATCTATCTATCTATCTATCTATCTATCACCCTATCTATCTTTATTTTTAAAATCAAGAAACCCTGGGTCCTGTGACAGATTCTTTCAACCATTTTAATAATCACATATGAAAACCCAACAAATTAATTTGACCAAATTTGTTTTGGTAACACCATGATAACTTTTAAAAACTAAATTGCTGTTGTATATGCTGCCTCTCACTTTCTTCCAGTGATTAACTCCGTCTTATTCATGGCACTACTAGTGGAATTCATAAAGTTTACCCAGAGGTGTACATGATGTGTACAGCTCAAGGTAAGCTTTCTGAAATCATAGACAACCCTACAACAATGCTTTTGCTGTCTATGAATTCAGAAAGTTTACCTTGAGGTGTGTGATCTGGATGAGTGGATGGGAAGCCACAAGATCAGTCCTGAACTGGTGCTTTTGTCCATGATGGACCAGAGTAACATGTAAATGTCTGTCCAAGAATTATTCTTAATAATATTACAAATGGCTCTAGTTAATCATAATTAAAATATTAGGGCTTGTGACATATTGGGGATGCATGGCTAGGTTTCTAGCCTAAAGGGTCATTAGCCAAGAAGTACTTATGAACCTATGATCCTATAAACCTGTAATCCTATAAATCAATTAGCCTGTAGGTTCATTGGTTCTGCATAGTTCCCACATTTTGTATGGACTCAAGACTGCTATTTTTCATTGTTTTTATTTTTCTGCTTGTCTGTTTTATGCAAGGCAGTCAGTTCTGTCCAGGATCTCAGCAGTTATAAGGCTTGAAATACACTAGCATTCCAAAACATGAGCAATCCACTACTTATCCTATCATTTTTAGTCTCTGTAATGCCTCTTTACTTGTTCCCTAATAACCCAACAAAAGTTTACTTTTCATCTATGTGTATTGATTTCCCTTTATACCTTTGCATTTGATTAAATATACTGAAAGAAAACCATCATTTAAGCATTGCTTAGTTCATTTTTACCTTAATGATACATTTCTTTTTCAGCCTAACATTTCTTCTTCTGTTTTTTTCATTTTTACAAATATGTTAGTCACATTTGCTGCAGTTTAGTAACAGTCTGTTTCCGAACTGAGACATTCCAATTACTTCATTAACTTTATTCGTAATCATATATTACTTATTTCAGTCGCACCCTTCATTTTTTTTATTTCATCTGTAATAACTTTTCTGATCATCTCATGGCTTTCCTAAGACAGTGGTTAAACCAAGATGGATACGTTTTCCTTTCTTCTCCTTCTACAACTTGCCTCTACCAAATTAGTTTATAAGTTCACAGGTAAGAACTAGGCAATCAGTCTACAGAACATTACAATCCTAGTCAATATATTCAAAAATTCCCTCATTGAAAGCAACACAACATACAAGTGAAAATTTAACCTGCACACCCATCCAGTTATCTAGGTTTACCTTGAATTTAGCAAGGGTACTGTGCCTGACATGTAGTAGAAATTTGTACCTAAGGTAAGTGATTTTTGGCGGACATGTACACATTACATGAATGTGTCGAACTTGGTCTTTGGATGAATGTCTATGCTCCTTAACCAGGTATTTGAGTAACCGTCTATTCTTCAGAGGAATAGGAGGTCAAGGAGTCTAGAATCTTTCATAGCTTGAAAGGATAGACACAGATCACCACTGAGAAGCCTGTAAGAGGTCTAGTAAAGAGAAATGATTGCAATTTTGTCCAGTCATCTTGGGTTCTTTTTGCTATTCACCTTTTTTGGTTTGGTAATCTAAGAAGTCTTCCAAGTTGGGTGATGTTTTTAGACAAATACATTCCAAAATGAGCAATATATTCAATATTTTGCTTGATGACAGATTAATAAAAATGAATCAGAACTTCTTTGGCAAAATAGAAGAAGCCTTTGGAAATAGATAAGCCAGACAGAAGTTTTTCTGAACTTCTGCAGAGATGGGATGGTTAGAAGATAAGGAATTATCAACAAGAATACCAAGATCCATTATGATAGCCTCTAAATGGAGGGATGTATCTCCTATATGGTATGTTGTGGAACTATTTTGTTTGCCAAAATGAACTATACCATATTTTTCACATTTATGAGATCATTTTCCTTGCACCATTAGTTAGCATAACCTATCTTAGGTGAGAGAAATTGTGATTCAGTACAAGAATGACAATCAACATCCAATCTATATCAGCAAATCTGGGTGACAATAGCCCATGAGTGTTGGCTTTGAGGTATGACAAACAGACGCCTGACTGAGTTTGTTCCATATTGTAAATTTTTGTTTTCAGAAGTTACACCTGCAACTTCAGTCACATGAGTTATATCAGAGAACCAGTTAGCTATCCACTGCAAAACATATGGATTATTTTTAAAATTTGCAAGTGTATTAATAATGCTTGCATGAAGAATAAAGTCACAAGTCTTGGCCAGGTCTAGATAAACTGTATGTACTACTTAAACACTATCCAGTACTTTGGTGGTAACAAAAAACATGAACTAGTTTAAAGAGGCAAGGCAAATTGTTGAAAGTCTAAGGTTTAGAGATTTTTAAGGTCTAGATAAGTTGTCTGAGATAAATTCCACAGCTTTACATATGAGGCTAGTGAGACTAAAGATACTCTAGATTACTAGGGGCCATTGCTGAGCCCCTCTTGCAATGTGGCATGACAATGCCTATTTTCCTAGTTTTATGAGGTAAATTAGATGTTCAGATGACCTCTTGATTAAAGGGGCCCATGGATGAGATATCCTTAGCTTTTGAGAAGGATGCCTGGGCTTCTTCCATAGTAATTTCAGGGTGTTTTGGGGACTATAAAATCTGTGTAATAGTTATTACTTTGGATGGAGTAAAATTTCCATTAATTTGTTAGCTATTATATTTCATATTTCCTTTGTGTCAGAACAGGCAATATTATTGTGGACTAGCTCTAAACATTGCTTGGTATTAGTTGTTAATTTCTTAACACAGTTAAAGCAAGATCTGTGGCTATTTTGGATTCATTGGCTAATTTAAGTTCATAGTGAGCACTAAGATTCCTAATGGCTTCCTAATAGTACCCTTAAGCTCTTTGCTAGGTTTCTTAGGTATGCAGTTAGGTAAAATGAGACTCATTTTAAGCATTAAGCAATTTTGTTTAATTTTTATGTAGTTTATTTAAATGAGTATTTTACCAAAAAGGTTTGTTTGTAAGTATCTCATTATAGTTGATGTGGGTAGTAAATGACTTGAAAGCAACTAAGTGGAAGTAGACGTTAGAGACATAAGAGACATCTTTAGCAATGGAGTTCATCAGAGGAGGAGCACAGCCGAATTTGTTTAGATCATGAAGACCTTAAAGGAGGTTTGCTTTTGTTATGTCCCTAAATAAAGAAGTATCTCAGGGAAAGTGCCACCAGCTTGAAAGGAAAAGCTCACTAATTTATGAACTGATTTAAGAATGGAAGATGAAGCATATGGAGATGTGCAAGAATTGGCCATATTTATGAAGATAAGTTCACATGTATTTGGTCTCCGAGTGGGTTAACAATTTTTACAAGCGAGTTAGCATTTATAATGGTAAGGAAACTTTGGGACTGCTAATCATTGATAGTATAAGTAAGACAGTTTATTGACAGACAATTAAAACATTATATAGACTGGAGGCATTAATTGAGATTTCAATCTTGATGTTAGAATAGCTGTTGTGGTTAGAAGGGGACATAAATATTTTGTAACTAAGTATGAAGTGGTAATTAACCTTCTTTAATGCAGGTTGGACATCTAAGAGTTTAAGTTAATGGTCATGAGTAATCAATCATAAGGTGATGAAATCTTTGACAGAAACAGATACACAATTCCCATTAGGTTTTAACTCATTCCCTCCATTACAGCTCATTTGAGTATGTACCTTTAACTCCCAGTGGGTGTGGCTTGATCTTTAAAAAATGAAGTTATCACCTTACAGTTCAAACAAATATTCATATCTCTGGAACCATACATATTTCTAGAAAACTGTAAATGGCAAACTATTCAAGATAGATTAATACTTACATTGGTGGCATTAATTCAGTTCAATGCTTTAAACTAGATTTTTATAAGCCAGAATAAAAGCAGTGAATATAATTTTTGTAATGTTGCAAAACAACTTATGATATCTCAGTAACTATTCAAGCAAGACACATACTGCCAGCAGGATTTTCTTCATACAGCTGTGAGCTTTCATAGGGTGCTATGTAGTTCTGTCTGTGTTATCTGAATGTCAAGATATTTAGAAAATATGAATATTATTACAATACAAGTAAACAATATACAAATAATATTCAACATTTTTAGCTACATTAGATAGAGGTCAAATATCAATATAATTCTGCTCGCCATCATGTATGCTTTAAGATGAAATTTTAATGATACCTTGTATATAGCATGGTTTGGGAATTATTAATGCAAATATGAACAAGCAATATCTGATGCTTAAAGTTGTCAGTAGGAGTTAATTGCAGAAATGCCTGGAGGAACAATTGGCTGTAATAAGTTAAAACATGATCAGCAGGAAAGGAATAGGGTGAGTGCTGTCATTGCTTTGAAACCATACTTCTGTAACTACACGTATATGTTTGCAGCCAAGTTGCAGGAGGGTCTCAAGTTCTGTGATTTTTTTTTTTCTTCTTTTTTTTTTTAAACTCCTACCATTGAGTAGAACTACCTCAGTACAGTCCATGTTTGACATTCCTAGTCAGGAATGCCCACACATGGATTCTGCCCAGAAAACTCACTGTGGCAGCAGCAAAGACTTTAGATAGAATACAAAAACATATTAACAGAGGCATGTACCATCCACGGCAAAGCAAAATGACTTGCCAGCCTACTCGGCCTAAACTGAAATGTACTAAATACCCCTAGCATAGCACTAGCTATATAACAAGCTATTAAATCCAATTATCTTGTCTATAAATCTCAGCATTGTTCTGGGTAATAGCAAGATACCAGTGTATTCTTTGCACTGGATACTTGCATAGCATGATCATTTATATTTGTCCGCATGGCCCTCTGGGTAGAGCACCTAAGGACATTAACCTACACTTAGACCACTATCAGGTCATAATCATCTTTGTCAGCATGAAGGCCTTTAGGATCACTTGTCATATCCTGGATCCTAGCTTCAGAAAGACAAATGAACTGTTGCCCTATGCTTATCCATCCTGATGAGCACAGTATCCATATGCCTAACAATAAAGACACATATTTCTAGAACATTACTGAGGGCTTATTGCTATGCAAATTTATAGCTGTCATTTCTTAGTCTTTAGTCAGGAATACTCAAAAAGTGTACTCTTTAATTCAGTCTAATTTGCTGTAATGAGGATGGTATGTGTTGTATGTATGTGTAGATTTTGCCTGTGATGAGCAATACAAGAACATTACATCACATCTCTCAGAATTAGAGGGGCACTGTGAAAAGAAATGTCAATGGATGATGTCCAATAGGCAATTACATCTGCCACATGAGGTAAACCACTAGGTCCTATAAAGCATAATGTTGCCCTCTACAAATAATTGAATATCCTATGGCAGACTCCATCTTTAGTCACAAATTCAGAGGATGTTTGACATGGGCACTTTACCTTTGTCTCTCTGGGAATCCCAAAAAGTAGTACTTCATAAGCCTAGGGGGAAAACCTATTTCAGGATAAGAATTAGAGGCCAATCTCCATCATGAACATTCAAGTGGAGCTTTGTGTCAAAAGACTACCAAGTAAAGTCCTGCCTCTGTTATTGAACCTGGTACAGCCTCCTAAGCTGGCTTAATTAAACACATGTCTAGCTCCAACCGTTTATACATGATTGTGGCTTACCATAAACACACCCTGTTACTTGCAACTGCCTTCTTTGTTGACTTTGAAAAGGCTTTGATTTCAACTATATTTGATGGCAATGTTTATGGGTAATATTACAGTATTTTTCCCTCGACTAATATTTATTTTACATTTGTTGATCAGGTTTGTCTGACTGGGCTGACAGCCCTTTTTCAGCAGAGACCCAGGGAGAAAAGCTCCATAGTTATTTATACAAGAAGAGAGAGTACATAAAGTACAAAATACAAGAGAAAAAAACATTTGGAGAGAACTCCAGAAAAATCGGTTAGTTATACAACATATTTACAATGTTCAACATAGAATCAGTATAAAATACAGACTATCAAAAAATTCAGTTTTCAATAAGACCACCCAAAACAAAACTGATTAGAGTTAGAATTGTGATTGTAATACAGGAAACTGAGATATTTTAGATTAAAGGTGACTCCATCAGATAATAATAAATAGAAGAGATATGAGAGTAGGAGTATGGTAAATAGAAGTGATATGGCAGTAAGAGTATGGTAAATAGAAGTGATATGGCAGTAAGAGTATGGTAAATAGAAGTGATATGGCAGTAAGAGTATGGTAAATAGAAGTGATAGGGCAGTAAGAGTATGGTAAATAGAAGTGATATGGCAGTAAGAGTATGGTAAATAGAAGTGATATGGCAGTAAGAGTATGGTAAATAGAAGTGATATGGCAGTAAGAGTATGGTAAATAGAAGTGATATGGCAGTAAGAGTATGGTAAATAGAAGTGATATGGCAGTAAGAGTATGGTTAGATTGAGTGGGGAGAGATAAATGAGTAGGTCAGAAATATAAAATATTAGAAGAATATGGGTAAGGCTGCTATGCTAGGAACAGGGAAGTAAATAGGTTATGGTGGGTGAGTACAGTGGCTGAACCATTGACTGTTCAGATATTCCTTTGTGGCCAATATAAATTTGTTGACATTGTTAAAAGTTCTTATTTCCTATGGGAGTTTGTTCCATGATTTGGCTGGATTGTAGCTGTAAAGGCTTCTGCCAGTTTTATTATTTGGCTGATGAATTTTTAGTAGGTCTTGTCCTGAGCTTTGAAGAGTCCTTGAAGGAGTGTGGTAGGAGATCAAGGAGTGTAGTTTAGGACAGAAAAAAGGTTGATATAATATGAAATGGATAACCAGGAGATGGGAGAGAAGGAGCTGATGGGGAAATTTCAGCCAGTGTAATGTTTGTAGTGAGAGACAGTGATGGGATTTATAAATTTGGTTAGCTGTGAATCTGGTGACTTTGTTATACATAGATTCTAGTTTAGTAAGGAGTGATGAGTAAATGTTTGTGAGAATTTGGGAGCTGTACATTAGGCTTGGTAGTAGATAAGCATGTGTGAGGGATATCCTTGCTTTGTTAGTAAGGGACTTTCTGTATAAGAGGCCCAGTTTTTGGTGTTTTTTTTTCTGATACATTTGTTAACATGCATGTTGAATTTTAATTGGTCATCAATTATGACACCAAGTAGTTTAGTGGAAAATTCAACAGTGATGGGTATATTGTGGAGAGAGAGTATGGAGAAAGTGGATCTAAAGTTGTTCAGATTTTTTGGAAGGAAAAGTAGGAGTTTAGTTTTATTTGGATTCAGCATAAGCTGGTTATCAGAGCCAAGTTTCGACTGAGTTAAGGAAGACTGAGTAAGTGAAATCAGATCTGTGGAGGTGTCAGCAGTAGTGATAACTGCAGAGTCATCAGCATATTTGACAAGTGATGACTGAGGGCAAGATGAATAGATTGGGTTAGTGAAGATATTAAAAAGTAATGGGCTGAGAATAAAGCCTTAGGGAACTCTAACTTTTACAGGCAGAGGGGAGAGAGAGAGCACAGAGCCATTTTACAGAGAGATAACTAGAAAACCATTCAACAGTCATGGTAGAGAAATTGAGGCTAGTCAATTTGCTTAGATGGAGAGAGTGGGAGACTGTGTTAAAAGCTTTTGAAAGATCAAGGAATAGACAGGAGACCAGTTTGTTGCTGTCTCTAGCTTCACAGATAGTGTTAATGAAGACTAAAAGGGCAGTAGTCATACTGTGCTTTTGGTGAAAGCCATGTTGAGTAGGGGTAAGTAGATTTTCTTGTAATAAGTGGTGCATGACTTGCTTGTGTCTGCATTTTTCTAGGATTTTCGAGAGGGGTGAGAGGATGGCAATAGGTTAGAAATTTGAGATTTCAGTGGAGTTACCTCTTTTATGTATAGGTAGAGTGTAGAAGTCTTTCCAAATAGAGGAAATGTTAGATTCAGAGATGGAACGGTTTATGAGAATTGATACAGGAAGAGCCAGAGAGTTTGCTGCTACTTGAAGGAAATAGGGAGGAATGTTGTCAGCTGATAGAGAACATGGTTTACGTTTGCTCAGTAGAGATTTGATGTAGCTGGTGGGTACAGGTTTAAGTTAAAAAGTAGTACTGGAGTTTGGGGAGAGGGGAGAGTTGAGAGAGCTTACAGTGCTGGTAGCTGAGGAGTTAGAAGGTAACATCTTTTTGATAGATTTAATGAATTGGGAATTGAAGATAGTTGCAGTTTCTTGTGGTGTTTTTGTAGGGTAAGGGTTTGGAGATGAGGGTTGCCATGGTGGAGAATTTGGTTGATTGCATGCCAAAACTTAGAAGGATTTTTTTTGGGTTGTTGGTGGGTTTTGATAGAATTCTTTTTTGTCTTTATTGATGTGTTTTTTTGTCAGGTTTCTAAGTTCTTTGGATTTTTGTAGGTGGATGGGTAATTTGTATTTTACCCATATTTCCCACATTCTGTCCCTAGATTTCATCAGGTTGCGAGTGGCTTTAGATAACTAAGGGGATATATTTGATTGTATATGTACGGTATGAATAGATGCTAGTGAGTTAAGAATATCTAGGAATGTAATGCTTCATCTATGGTCATTTGGGTCAAAAAAGCCCAGTTAATTTTGGAGAGGAGTGTATTGAAAGTTTCTGGATGGAAGTTTGATAATTTGCGACAAGTAATGTATCCGTGGCAGCTAAGAGAATGTGGAGTAAGTTGGCGTACTTTTACAGGGGAGTGATCACTTAGAGAGTCTGGTAGAGTAGAAGGGTTATATTTAAGTGGGTTGGAGACTAATATTCAGTCAATAAGTGAAGCAGAATTGTGAGATTTATAGGTATGGGTAGGTGTGGAGATTAGTTGTGTAAAGTTATACAAGTTAATAGAAAGGCTAGAGTTTAGTGAGCATAGAGATAGCCAGTTTATATTAACATCACCAAGGAGGATGATTTCATTATGTATGTACAGAGAGAGGTAAGAGAGAAAGCTTTCAAGTATGGTGGATGTAGTCCCTTAGAGGAATATAAATAGCTGCTATAGTGACTGTAACATAACTGTTAGGTTTAAGGTTGGCGGTCAGAATTTCAGCAGATAGGAAGGATGGGATTTATTTGTCAAGAGGTGTGAGAGTAAGGTGATTGGAGTAGGCAATGGCAACTCCTCCACATTTTTTTCTTTTACCTATCATGTCATAGCATGTTATATCCCAGAGGGAGAATGTCTTTATCAGGAATTTGATGCTTTAGTCAAGTTTCAGTGAGGGTGACAATGTCAGGGGAGTGATTTGCTAGCCAGGTATGGAATTCACTAACTTTATTTAGTATGCTTCTAGTATTGCTTGAATAGAAACAAAGATTTTTTTTTGGGAGGGGTAGGTTGACCTAAGTGTGGGGAGGTAGAATAATTGTTAGGTGAGGAAGGGGTTGGGCCAGTTGGAGGGGTAGGTTGACCTATGTGTGGGGATGTAGAATAGTGGTTGGGTGAGGAAGGGGTTGGGCCAGGATTTGGATGTATATCCCCGATAGCAGTAAAGTTTTTGAGAGGAAGTATCTAAGGGAGACATCATAGTTATTTCATGGTGCACAGACACTGTGTTCCACCCATTTTCTAGAGTTTTAACTAACTCATAGATATGTTCCCCATTTAGTTTTAGTAAAGACACCTGTCAGAGCTATCTGCTGCCCAGCACTGATTAGTTTGGTGACTTAGGCTTACTTGATATATAACATTCCCATATTGAAGCAGTAGTGTAATTTCCCTAAACAGATCGGAGTGCTGCTGTGAGTCTCATTTTTACAGAGGACTCTGTGTGGAACATAACTATTATCCAGACTACTCCGAACAAAATCTATTTAATAAAACCAAAACAGGAAGGCAGCAAAACTCTGAATCAATCCACACTTACAAAATAAAAGCCAAAAGGAATTTATTGATGTAAAGCGCTTTTCATCCTGCTTATAGTGGGACTTCTTCAGACAAAAAACTCTACAAGAAATTACCATTTAAAACAAGTATTGTGTATAGACATGTGTTCCCAACCGCTAATCAACAGCCAAAAGCAATAATTAATTAACACATTTAAAAGTGATGCTAAAATTAAAATGTAAAAGAATGTACCACAAATACCAAACAGCACTACATGCAATGTTGTCTATTCATAACCCTATAGAAGCTAACTTGAATGCATGAAAAATACACATATTAAAAATACGCATGTTAAAAAATATTCAAAATTTTAAAAATGTTTTAAAAATCCTAAAACACCATATTAATTGCAGTACTTGTAGGAGTTCAAGGTACCAATAAATATCCCTTTGTTAAAAATTATTGATATCACTTATAACCATTCTAAAAATTATTATAAAAATTATTATAAAAATTACTTATAAAAAACAAAATTAAAACATAAAACTTTAACTGCCTATGGAAGTGTTGAAACAACTTCATAATGTCTTTATCATGACTGTACCACAGTCCTGAAAGTCAAACTTGAGTCTATATGAATCGACTATTAAATAATACCTCAGGAAGCTTTTTGGTTTCAAAATACAGCCAATAGAATATACCTCATTCAAGCCTGGATAGTGGCAAGCCCTTGTATGCAATTGCCAAACTAATTCAAGCTTCTCCAAAAGTAAAACGTTTGGCCCTCCTCTTATGTCAGGCAAAATACAATCAATTGCTTTAAATTTAAATGAGTGGTTCAGATGCTCACCTACATGCCTAGCCAATGCATTTTCTTGTCTATTTTTCATGACGGTTATAGAGATGTTCATACATGCTCTCGTTTAATTTCCTATCGGTTTTACCGATATAAAAAGCAGAACATGCTTGGCATTGGGCTGAATAAACCACCCCCTTCGAATTGCAGTTAAATCTGTACTTAGACTTGAAGTTGACCCCATTGATGGAGAAACTCTGACCTACATCCATGTAGGGGCAATAAGAATACATAAAACATTTATACATACCCTTATTATTACTAAAATTACCCATTTCTCCTTTGGTAGTTTCCAATAAATTTTTCAGTCATTCCTCGTTTAAACACTATCTTAGGTGGGTCATGAAATTTATTAAATAGGGTATGATCGGACCTAAGTAAGTCCCAATTCTTTTTTATTATATCCGCTATACAATAGGCATCTATACTAAATGCAGTAATGAAACTAGGTATATTTACTGGATTCCTTTCATTATTAAAACATTCTAAGTTAGTGCCTTGTTCTTCATGACAATGTTCTATTGCCAAAAATAGGTTGATAAAACCCCCTTGACCTTTTCTATTTAACCTCATTAGTTAGGTTTTTCACAAGTGATTCAGGATAACCTCTTTTCTAAAACATTTCCCCAAGTTTGTCAGATTCCCAGAAAAAAATTCCTTGTCATGGGAAACCATTCCTGCTGCCCTCACCAGTTGACCCTTGACCACAGAGCATTTCTAGAACAAAGGGTGACAACTGCTGAAATGGAGAAAGGAATTTGAATAGGTTTCTTTTCTAATAATTCTGGCTGTCTAGCAATTATTAACAAAGTCCTTCCTCAAATCGACATCCAAGTAAGCTATTCTATCAGTACAGAAAGTATATGTGAATTTTAAAAAACTAGTTGTGCTGTTAAAATATAACACCAGTTTACAAGCATCATCTTCATTCCCTTCTACTAACATAAAGATTTCATCCAAGTGCTGTGTACAAAATCTAATCTGCCCTACAATATGTGGAACTCTGTTCACATATTCACTTTCCCAGTATGCCATTACTAAATTTGAAAAGCTGGCCCCATAGGGGGAGCCCTTTGCCACACCAACTTTTTGCAAATAGAACTTATTATTAAAAGTTATAAAATTACTGGACATAATAATATCCAGGAGTTCTTCCAATAGGCAAATCTCAGATTTAGGAGCTCCTAACCCATGCAATAAGAGGCTGACCCACTCGACACCCCCCATGTGTGGAATCGACGAGTACAGATCCTTTACATGAATCATTAAAAAATTCAAGTTATGATGAAATTTAAGTTTTTTGATGTTAGCCAGGAAGGACCATGAGTCCTTACAAATCTGTTGTTGTTTATACCAATATTTTTTCAAAATATCTTCTACGTATTTGGCACATGCATAAGTTATACTATTTTTGCATCTACCAAGGGTCTCATAGGTGGGTCAATAACACTCTTGTGTATTTTCAGTATACCAGACAAAATAGGTATCTTGGGGGCTGGCATACTTAGAAAGTTAAAACTGACAGCGTCGATTGTCGCCTCAATAAACATTTCATCCAAAGATGACTGTAACCTCCCATAGGCACCATAGCGTTCATTTATTGATACTTCTAAATATACTTCACTATCAAGTACTTTCTCCATTCTCAATTTATAATCATCATTGTCCATGATTACCAAGCCCCCACCTTTGTCGGGTTGCATCACTCTAACTGGTGCCTGCTGGCTGTAATAAGGTGAGGGCTTGTTTCTCATCTCGAGTTATATAATGTTGTTCGGTTTGTTTATGTGTGTTAGAATAATTATGAAAATCTAACTCACAAATGTGTTCAAATAAAGCTAATGTAGGGTTTAGAGGTGGACAATAGGTGCTAGAAACATAAAGTACATTATCTACCTGATCTTTACCCCCCAACAAAAAATTTAAGTTTAGTTTCCCTGTAAACAGTTTGAGATCAATAACAATATTTGCAATTTCAGCTTTTCTAGTTGGTAGAAATGTTTGACCCTTAGCCAACAAGTAGGCTAAGAAACCATCTACATTAAGACTAGAAAAGTTAAAAATTTTAAAGTCACCTTGGGAATTATAAGTGATTTTGCATCCATTTAATGACGTTTCTGCTACCTCCGCCATTGGTATTGTTTGTTCGCTGTACTGTAAGTCACTTGTGGTAAACCTTGCCTCAGGTTGTAGCCTGAGACTTGTTTCCAAAAACTTACTTCGCTATTAGGTGGCACAGGGTCCCTATAAGGTTGTCGGTTCCTTGTATCATTTGAGCTAATGGTATCCCTGTTGGATATTGCCATGATCTAAGTCCTTTAGACACAATGCCTTCACCCATGCACTGTTTAAAATAGGCACTTTCCAACTGTAACTTCTTAAGCTTAACCAAGATGGATCCATCTTTCCAGGATCCTACTGCTAGCATAAACACCAACATGGACCATCTGGCTGAAGGGTCACCCAATATTACAACTAATCTTAAGGTACTGGATTCCAAATTGGTTAAGCTTAAGAAGTTACAGTTGGAAATTGCGTATTTTAAAGAGTGCACGGGTAAAGGCATTGAGCCTAAAGGACTTAGATCATGGCAATATCCAACAGGGCTAATTGATGGCTCTAATTTTCATAAAGATCTGTTAACTTTATTCAACAGGCATGGTTTAGAACTTCTTAATCTAATGAGTAAACATTACCAACTAGCGGCTGATGAATTAATCAAGGAAGCTACTTTGTTGGATGAAACTATTAAAAAAAATCTTGACTTTTCACGTTATAAATTTGAGTATGAACGTGTTTTCACAAGCATCGATCAGTATATGGTCAAACTGAAGGCTACCAAAATAAAGAAATTAAAAAGGGACAGAGAAGCATATGGGGAGGGAGTAGCCTATCCCAGACTTCCTCCCTCCCAGTCTGGGGTGGTGATTGGTGGAGGTGAAGAGGAGGGCAGGAACGCGAGCTTCAATCAAGCTGACAAAGCAACGAGTGGGGCCTATAACCATGGTGCTCAAAATGGAAACTCAAAGTGGCATAATCCAACTGGGAAAAGTAGTTTATCTTCTTCTAATACCATTAACTCAAATGATACAAGGAACCTACAACCTTATAGGGACTCTATGCCACCTAATGGCAAAGTACATTTTTGGAAACAAGCCTCAAGCTACAACCTGAGGCAAGGTTTACCACGAGTGACTTACAATACAGCGAACAAACAATACCAATGGCTGTGGCAGCAGAAACATCTTTAAATGGATGCAAAATCACTTATAATTTCCAAGGTGACTTTAAAATTTTTAACTTTTCTAGTCTTAATGTAGATAGTTTCTTAGCCGACTTGTTGGCTAAGGGTCAAACATTTCTACCAACTAGAAAAGCTGAAATTGCTGATACTATTATTGATCTCAAACTGTTTACAAGGAAACTAAACTTAAAATTTTTGTTGGGGGGTAATGATCAGGTAGATAATGTACTTTATGCTTCTAGCACCTATTGTCCACCTCTCCACCCTACACTAGCTTTATTTGAACACATTTGTGAGTTAGATTTTTATAACTTTTCTAACACACATAAACCAAATGACATAATATAACACGAGATGAGAAACAAGCCCTCACCTTATTACAGCAGGCACCAGTTAGAGTGATGCAACCTGACAAAGGTGGGGGCTTGGTAATCATGGACAATGATTAGAAATTCAGAATGGAGAAAGTACTTGATAGTGAAGTATATTTAGAAGTATCAATAAATTAATTCAATAATGCCTATGGGAGGTTACGGTCATCTTTGGATGAAATGTTTATTGAGGTGAGAATCAACACTGTCAGTTTTAACTTTCTAAGTATGCCAGCCCCCAAGATACCCATTTTGTTTGGTATACCGAAAATACACAAGAGTATTATTGACCCACCTATGAGACCCTTGGTAGACGCAAGAAATAGTATAACCTATGCGTGTGCCAAATATGTAGATCATATTTTGAAAAAATATGTGGTAAAACTACAACAGATTTGTAAGGACTCATGGTCCTTCCTGGCTAACATCAAAAAACTTAAATTTCATCAAAACCTGAATGTTTTAACAATTGATGTGAAGGATCTGTACTCGTCGATTCCACACATGGAGGGTATAGAGTGGGTCAGCTTCTTATTGCATGGGTTAAGAGCTCATAAATCTGAAATTTGCCATTTGGTAGAACTCCTGGATATTATTTTGTCCAATAATTTTATAACTTTTAGTAATAAGTTCTATTTGCAAAAATTTGGTGTGGACATGAGCACCCCTGTAGGGCCAGTTTTTCAAATTTAGGATTGGCATACTGGGAAAGTGAATATGTGAACAGGGTTCCACATATTGTAGGGCAGATTAGATTTTATACACGGTTCTTGGATGACATCTTTATGTTAGTAGAAGGAATTTAGATGATGCTTGTAAACTGGTATCATATTTTAACAGCGCAACTAGTTTTTTAAAATTCACATATACTTCCAGTACTGATAGAATAGCCTACTTGGATGTCGATTTGATGAAGGACTTTGTTAATAATTGCTACACAGTCAGAATTTTTAGAATGGAAACCTATTCAAATGCCTTTCTCCATTTCAGCAGTTATCACCCTTTTTCCCAGAAACGCTCTGTGGTCAAGGGCCAGCTGGTGAGGGCAGTGCGAATGGTTTCCCGTGACATGAATATTTTTCTAGAATGTGACAAACTTGGGGAAATGTTTTAGAAAAGGTTACCCTGAATCACTTGCAAAAGACCTATCTAATGAGGTTAAAGAGAGAAGATCAAGGGGGTTTTACCAACCTATTTTTGGCAATAGAACATTGTCATGAAGAACAAGGCACTAACTTAGAATGTTTTAATAATGAAAGGAATCCAGTAAATATACCTAGTTTCATTACTACATTTAGTATAGATGCCTAATGTATAATGGATATAATAAAAAAGAATTGGAACTTACTTAGGTCCGATCATACACTGTTTAATAAATTTCATGACCCACCTAAGGTAGTGCTTAAACAAGGGAGGAATCTGAAAAATGTACTGGAAACTATCAAAGGAGAAATGGGTAATTTTAGTAATAATAAGGGTATGTATAAATATTTTATGTGTTCTTATTACCCCATACATGGACATAGGTCAGAGTTTCTCCATCAATGGGGTCAACTTCAAGTCTAAGCACAGATTTAACTGCAATTCGAAGAGGGTGGTTTATTCAGCCCAATGCCAAGCATGTTCTGCTTTTTATATAGGTATAACCGATAGGAAATTAAAAGAGAGAGTGCATTAACATCTCTATAACAGTAGGAAAAATAGACAAGAAAATGCATTGGCTAGGCATGTAGGTGAGCGTAAGAACCAGTTATTTAAATTTAGAGCAATTGATTGCATTTTGCCTGACATAAGAGGAGGGCCAAACTCTTTACTTTTGGAGAAGCTTGAATTAGTTTGGCAATTGTGTACGAGGGCTTTCCACTATCCAGGCTTGAATGAGGTATATTCTCTTGGTTGTATTTTGAAACTAAAAAGCCTCCTGAGGTAGTATTTGATAGTCGATTCATATAAACCCAAGTTTGACTTTCAGGACTGTGGTACAGTCATGATAAAGACATTATAAAGTTGTTTCAACACTTCCATAGGCAGTTTATGTTTGAATTTTTTATTGTGTTTTTTTATATGTAATTTTATAATAATTTTTATAATAATTTTTAGAATGGTTATAAGTCATATCAATAATTTTTAACAAAGGAATATTTATTGGTACCTTGAACGCCTACAAGTACTGCAATTAATATGGTGTTTTAGGATTTTTAAATTTTTTTTTGAATTTTGAATATTTTTTAATGTGTATTTTTAATATGTGTATTTTTCATGCATTCAGGTTAGCTTCTGTAGGGTAATGAATAGACAACATTGCATGTAGTGCTGTTTGGTATTTGTGGTACATTCTTTTACATTTTAAATTGAGCATCACTTTTAAATGTGTTAATTAATTATTGCTTTTGGTTGTTGATTGGTGGTTGGGAACACATATCTATACACAATTCTTGTTTTAAATGGTAGTTCATTGTAGAGTTTTTTGTCTGAAGAAGTCCCGCTATAAGTGGGACGAAAAGTGCTTTATATCAATAAATTTCTTTTGGCTTTTATTTTGTAAGTGTGGATTGATTTGGAGTTTCGCTGCCTTCCTGTTTTGGTTTTAGTTTGTTTCATTGTTACTTTGTAATTTAAAATCTATTTAATCTCTGGTTCAAAAATAAATAAATAAATAAAGTAAAGACAGAGTTATTCATAGTTAAATAGTGGGTAAAAGAACATTTTCTAGCCAATCTATACCCCCAAAATGCTTTTATGATACACTGGTTAACCTGAAGATTGATATATACCCCTCAGTCTCTAAGCTGTTCTTCTTCTTCTGAAAATAAAAAAGTATGCGTAAGGACTCAAAGTCTTTTGTCCAAAACATGGAGATGTGTGGAACTGTGAGTAATTAGCTTTAAAAAAAGAAAGAAATCATTCAATTATGTCAACCATTTGAATTCTGCTTAAATATTTCAGTTGTACTTAGGACCTTAATTTTCTTTATTAACAGCTGTGGGAAGATTGTGTTTCTGCATTATTCCACACTTCTATTTCCACAAGTAGAATAACTTATAAATCTTTCCATTTGTATATTAAATCCTGCTGGCCCATAGTCTTGTAGTTTAATTCACAGTGTTAGTGGAGTTTTGTTCTCCTGCAAGATTTTGAGCCTTTGTCATTTATTGTGGATTTTTTTTCCCATAAATAGTGCTACTTTACATTTCTGCATAGTCAGGTACCTTATATTGGTACAGAAGGTCAGTACTGAGATAATTGTCTCTGCTTTGTTTCGTGCTTCACTGCTTTTATATTCTGCTTATCTTTAACCTGTTTAAAGTTGCATTTTTTTTTGTCTGTGGCATGCCCTGCTAACACATTACGCTAACATTTCTGAAATAGCTCCAGTATTGCCTTTATTTGACAGTATGCCTCTCTTGCTAGTCTGGTTGTTTTTTGCAACCTTCTCAATCAAACCTTGTATCTTGTATCTATGAAAAGAAGATCTTAACCATTATGCCAAACCAGTGCCTTAATAGCCTTCTAATCCCAATATACCACCCCTCTGTAGCTCACAAATCAAAGGACTGGACAGTATGCATATGCAATTTCCTAACTTTTCTGTAGCCAGCTTGGTGGATATGGGCATCTTGAGACAATATAGCAATTGTCTCATGTTTACTGACAACCACTTAATCCTTAAAGAAGCAGACACAGTATGCAAGAGGTGTACTTATACAATGACACTGGAGCCTAAACTCTTGTATACAAGTGTACATCAGGTTGTCAAAACCACACACACAACACCTACCTCACATAATACACAATACCCACCTCAAATATCACCTCACATAATACACAACACATACATAGACTAATGTATGCTGAGGCACTTAAAAGCAGTCTTCCTAAACAACAAATATTGCCTAGATCACACATTGCAAAAGAGATGCTTCTGGAAGTCCAAAGGCACTCAGAAAAAGCAGAACCTAACACTACACATGCTGTCACTCTCAGTGGAGCCCTAAACACCAAGCCCCTAAGGCAAGAAAACACACTTCCCAGGACTCTCATTATAGGGGACTCCATTGCAAGATATACAGATGCCCCTCTAACCAGGCTGACCAAGGAGAAGATACCTGTTAGATGCTTATCTGGAGCCAGAATCCATCAGATCATGCACACACTCTAGCCATTATGCCATAGGTACTAGTATGATTCCATCTTAGTCCACGTAGAAGTAAATGATCTGAGATGTACCTCCCTGGACTATATGAAGAGATACATTATGGAGCTTTCAGACTATGTGTCTCAGGCTGGTATGAGCCTAACATTGAACAGAATATTACCATCACCAAGGATGATGCCACAATATGAGCAAAATGATTGATTTCAACAGCTGGCTGTCTTTCTTGTGTCATTCTAAGGGACCCAATGTTTGTCAGCTTGGGAGGACATGGTTAACAGATCATGTTGCTTTGCCAAGGATGGTCTGAACCTCTCCCCTCAAGGCTTTCAAATACTGGCTAAAACATTATCCACTCCCATACAGCCTATTTTAGGCAATGCCAAATTGGCAAACCTACAGAGATAGCAAAATCAGCTCAACTGAACCTCAAGGTGTTACTGCTCAATGCCAGGAGCCTAAACAAAAAACTACACTCCCTCCAAGCTCTCCTCATGCTGAAGAATCTAGACATCTGTGCAGTTACTGTGACATGGCATAAAGCAGCAGAGACTACCCTGGCAGTGTAAGGTTTCAGTGTTTTTCACACTTTTAGACCAGTAGCTGCACAGAAAAGGGCTAAAGTAGGAGGTGTCTCGATACACATCAATAACACGCATACCTCTAGGGTAGTCAAACGGGGTGATGCATTGGAGCTCTTCTACATGCAGATCAGTGTAGACAAAAATACCATACCATATCCTAGCCAGCTATAGGTCCATAGTCACTGGAAGCTGTTAAAGACTGGGGGGGGGGGGTGACAGGGGCACTTAGTGAACTAAAAAGGGTAATTTTTTTATAACTATTTGCTACCACTGCATAGGTACTCTTGGAAGACATTTTAAGCTTAGCCAATTTCCTTTTGGTGCTTGAATTAACATTTTCTGATTGGTCTTAGCTATCCCCATGGCTGATAATTGTATATTAGCCCAAGTGAGAACAACAGTGATCATACCATAGATAATTTGAGGGGGGCCATGTAAGGGATGCAGCATTTAGGAACTGCCTCTATCCATTAGTGGCATGAAGGGAAATCCTGTAGTACATTTTCTATTACCCATCCTTAGATCCAAGTTGCATTTTAATATGGATGGATGTGTTTTGCTTTATTTTTATGGATAGTCTGTTCCGGAACAGTGGTTCTGTGATATATATCCATCTCTCCACAACATTCAGTTTAGATTCCTGGACTGAGTATTTCTAATGCCATTTGACTTGCTGATGTTCAGTAGGTCCATCTATATTATGTCGGAGGATGTTTTGTCTGCCAGACATGTCACCTCTAAACTCTCTGTAGGATACTGAGTATAATAATAAATCTTTGAGGTGGTCCATGCAAGACCTATTGTTTAGGACTTGTATCCTTTTAGTAAGGTAACTCTGAAGGTATTCCAATTGTTGCATGGGGCTGGACAGATACATGCCAAAGTGGGCATTATATAAAATGATTGACATAATGAGAGCTTTGTAAAGGGCGACACCAACATCTCTAGATCTAGTCACAATCAATTTGTTTATAAGCTGTGCAATATAGAAAGGCTTTCTTATGACTCTGGGCACATGTTGGTCAAAAGTTACGTCACTGTACACACAAGTTCCCAAATGCCAAACAATTGGATCAGTTCTCAGAGGGCATTGTCATGATTTTGACACCAGTTATTATTTGGGACAAACCTTCCTGCATGATGGTTAAGTCATTTGGGGATTCAATAACCTCTCCTAGCTTGCAGTCATCTTAAACTTAGCTGGCCAAAGCTCTATGGTATTTCTTTTTACTTTTGAGATCTATATGCCAAACAGAAAAAGTCTCAGCACCGAACCCTTGGGGGACTCCATTGGTAACTGGTCTCTTCCCTTGTTTTGATCTCCTGCATCCTGTCAGCCAAGTTGGCAATGCAGCTGGTGATGTAAGTGTTTGCTTCTACATTATTCATCTTTTGTACTACACCTGAGTAGGGGATTGTGTGGAAAAGCTTGGCCAGGTCAAGATAATGTGGTGTGAACTGTTTTACCTTCATCCATTGCTTTGGTAACAAGAGTAAAGCTTAAACTTTGCCCATGATTTTGAGCCTTTCACACTTTCTTCTGGGCTGTTTTCAAACACATTTTTAGGGCCATGCATACATGTATGCTTTCCTTGATTCACATTCCTGATTGTATTAAATTATATTCCTTCTATAATACAGTACACTTGTTAGACTTAAGTTAGAGCGCATTTTAAATGTATTGTTTAAACATTTTTCCAGTATGCAATGAAACAAAAATGCATTAACCAATAATGACAAAACTGCCCTATTCAGAACATTTCCATGATAACAGTCTACTTCCACACACAATTGCATTTTAAATTTGTTTGAACATTTTTCCAGTAGGCAATGAAGCAAAATGCATGCATCAATAATGACAAAACTGTTCTATTCAGAACATTTCCATGATAAAAGACTACTTCCACACACAATTGCATTTTAAATTTGTTTAAACATTTTTCCAGTAGGCAATGAATCAAAATGCATGCACCAATAATGACAAAACTGCCCTATTCAGAACATTTCCATAATAGCAGTGTACTTCCACACACAATTGCATTTTAAATTTATTGTTTGAACATTTTTCCAGTAGGCAATGAAGCAAAATGCATGCACCAGTAATGACAAAACTGCCCTATTCAGAACATTTCCATGATAACAGTCTATTTCTGTACACAATATATAAATACAGAATCACAGTAGTGTAAGCCATAGGCATATTGCACAGCTTCTTGAACTTATTTTCATTTGGGGGGGGGGGGGGGGCAAAAGGCCAAAAACCAGGGACACATTTTAAACATTGCTTGTATAATTTTGAAAAGTTGCTTGCATAAAATGTTGTGTTATCACCATGCACTTCACTGCGAAGTCTTGAACCAAGAACTCTGCGCACTACAGTCAGAGCAACATACCACTAAGCTAAATCAGCAGTTTCTTGAAAAACAGGAAGACAAACTTAAATGGCTATCATATCATTTACTTAATTCAGTTCTCACTTCTCACCATAGCTCTCAACCTCTTAGCACAAAAATACAGAACAAAGCCAATAATGGGGGAATACAGCCCCAAAATAGGGACACATTTCAAATACTGATTTTATAACCTTAGAAAATTGCTAGAATAAAAGGTTTTGTTTTACCACTCCTGAAAACCAGAGGAACGAAACAAAAATATGAGGCATACATTTGCAAGTGATGGTGGCGAGGAACTTTAGGCTCCTTTTACCTCTACCCAAGGTACAGGGTTTGAGCCTGAGTACCTCTAGCCACCAGATGTATCCTGTTGGGGGCATTTTCACACACACAGGTAAAGGAGATGATAACTGTCATGCATCCTTTTCTTTCGTCTCTGTTAAAGAAATCTATTCAAGTCCATTAATAGCATTATAATGTCAACCTTGCTTAACTTAACTGCAGTAGCCTTGGGCAACATGCGGGGAATAGTCACATTATTTGCATTTATGTTTCTTAAGCAGTACTTACATATACTCAAAATGTAGGGTCTTCCCTTAGGTAAGTATTGAAAAAGCCTCTTCTCTTTTAACTGCTCTCTTTGTAGTAAAATTCACAATGTACACTTCTCTAATATGGAATAATGATTTGGTGAGTTATCCATCAAGCAAAATGTATTGTGTTGTCAATATTCTATAGGTATTTTTAACAGTAACATACACTGTTATCAACCCACAAGCTCATCTAATATACATATATATATATATATATATATATATATATATATATATATAAATATATATGTAAATATAATAAACTCTTAGTGGAATTTAAGCAACAGTATCAACCTGGCAATACAGAAGTAAGACATTTGTTTGTACAACCATTGACCCCATTTTGGGAACAGACTTGGGCTACAGGCAGGACCGACAAAGGAGATAGGATAAGGGACAACAACTAGCTCTCCCTTCCTTGAGGAAGCCTGATTCTGTGTAACCTCTGCTGAAAACCAGGAGCCCACAGATCATCTATTTAGATTACAGAGGATACTGATGATGTCTTTGATGGCATTACACTAGTTAATCCACTAAGCAAAGGACTCTGAATGTCCAGGCTCCAAGTTCCATGCATGCAACATCCCGATGGATTTCTTGTACCCCAGGACTATAACTGAATTACCACTAAGGTCTGCTTCATGAGGCATTGGACCCCACCTAGTAGAGGGTCACACTGGGAATAAATTAACAGAGCAATCAGGAGATTAAGGGATTGACTGGACATGGAAACCAAGAGAACAGCCAGAGGACTGTACAGGGGAATGGATATGTACTGTACACACATACACACACACACACACACACACACACACACACACACACACACACACACACACACACACACACACACACACACACACCAGCTTACTCACTCTGAAAAGCTTCTCCCAGTAATTCCCAGCAGTGTGGACTCCATCTTCCGAGTAAATCACCCAGACGGCAGCTTCCGAAAATACATTCTGCAGCAGCTAAATAAAACTGTCCATTCCCGCCCACAAAAGCATTTGAAACCCGGAAATACATGCGTTGCAAGCTGACATCATTGCACAAAAAGGGACAGTTGGAGGTATGGATGATCTGCAAAGGGGGGGGGCTCCCCTCCCCCCCTCGCTCTATGGTTCCGGTGCCCATGTATTGGTCGTCCTTCATGTCCCAAGAAGCTCACAGTGCATGCTTGGACCTGCTGGAGACAGATACCATCAAACTTTACACCCTACAAGTCGCAGGCTTTAATTACCCCTTTAGAGATTGGGAATCCTACATGGCCTCACATCTACAGGCACAGAGATTTCTGGACTTTGTAAATTCAGACAATCTTGACCAAGGATTGAATACACCCACTAGATGCTCCAACATGCTGGACCTCATGTTTACAAATATGGGAGAATGCTGCACATCCTCCCCCCAAAGTCTCATCCTCCCTGGTAAGATCCAACCACAAAGCTGCCTCCTTTAAAATCAGAATCAGCTCTTTAATCCCATTAAAACCAGTAACAGTTAGGAACTATTCCAAGGCAATTTACATTTTATTAAGTGATGGATTGTCAAAATTCAATGCCCATCAGAACTGAGAAAACACAGCAACCTATGCTGAATTGCTTTCATAAACTCTATACAACAATGTCAATAGCTGCATATAGGCTACTGTACCTACAAGACGTAAGTCCAGGACTAGCCATAATAACAAACCACCCTGTTGGTATCCCAAATTAATCAGGATATACAACACAAGGAAAAAAATATGGCAAAAATCAGGAAAGGTAGTTCCCAGAAAGATAGAAAATGTATCATCAGTGTAAGCAGGCAACTAAGAGGGCTAATTAGGTCAAACAAAGCAAACTTTTAGGTTAATATAGCCTCCCAGGTGACCAAAAACTATAAGGCCTTCTACAGCTGTGCCAGATACCTCAAGAGCAGCACACAGCAATGTGCTGACCTGGTGGTTAATGGTGCAACAGTCACTGAGTCTGATGATATACCAAACTAACAAAATGAATGCACCACAAACTTATAAATACAAAACACCACCAAGACCTTAGTAGATAGGAATAGAAAGGCAACCTTAAGTCTCTTATCCAAAATTTATAAAAAGTTAAGCTCTTTCATTTCTCCTTTACTGGAACTAAATCAGAACTAAATGTGTTTAAATCCATCATCAATTTATTTAATTAAAGCACTAATTAATTATTAAAAAACTTGTCACTTGACTAAAACTCATGTTTTTCTCTCCATTTTTCCATTCTTGTTCAGCAAAAAAAACTTTTAATAACACTTGTAACAAAAAATATGAATATATCTATGAATAAAAACTATTTGTTTACTTAACACCATGTCTTAATTTTAAAATGGAGCACAAAGTACAAGATTCATTTAACCCTAGATAAACCATTGTGTTTAATCTTATCTGCCAATGTAATTCCTTGACACCCAAATGTTCTTCTATGATTTTACCCTAAGGATCCTTTTTAAGGTAATCCAGTACAAAAGAAAATTGTGAATAGCATGTGAGGAAATACGCTTAAATAAAGCATTAGTTGTTTTTCCTTTTTCAATGTCAGAATAATGGTTATATATTTGGTCCCTTAACCTCCTGGAGGTTTTTCCCACATAAAAACTGGGACAATTTTGACACAGGGCCACATATACCACATTTTTGAAGGTGAAATTAAAGCGACTCTTGGCCATGTATTTGACATCCTGAATAAAAATGGTGTCACTCACTAAAATATGTATACACTGTGGACATGCCCCACATTTGTAGGTAACCAATTTTACCAGAATTCCTCCATCAGTCACTCCTTTTACCAATCAACATTTAAACGTTTTGTCCTTTTTATATACAACTATTGGTTTAGACCTTACCTTATTCAAAATTTCTGGCACACTTGAAAATAACCTCCAATTATTTTTAATGGTCTCAATAATAGCTTGAGTATCTAAACAATAAGTGGTAACAAAAGAAATCTTGTTCCACTTATTTAAATTCTGGGAAGATTCTAAGGTCTCATTGATATTATTTAAGATGGGTGAAAATACACCCATCTCCCCGTATCTAACCACTTCCATTTTAATATACATAAAAAATTTCTCAGGGTATCCTCTAGTGGAAAACATATCCATTAACTTATCACATTCCAGAAGAAACATACTGTTGTCAGACACC
>NC_056734.1:936524030-936539030 GCF_019279795.1 Protopterus annectens
AAGATAAAGATAAAATTAAATATATTAATGTAATATAAATATTGTTATAAGAAATATAAGTGTAAATTTACCTAATAAGAGCTTTTTGCTTTAAGAGACATTTAATAGAACACGTCCCATTAATCCCTGGGTGTGCATAGGCGTTTGTTTTTAGTTGCCATAGCAACTCACTTTCTTCCAATTTGAGATGCCATGGTCCACCCCTAGGGTTGATATCTATTTTTTGAACCACATTGAACAACATTGAACAAAAAACCATGGTTGTTGTTTTCTATAATATGTTTTGCTAATGCATTCGTTATAACCCCTTTTGAGATTGCATACATATGCTCATAGATGCGTTGTTTTAAGTGTCGTTCGGTTTTTCCGAAATAAAAAGCAGGGCATAGTGTACAGGTAGCAACGTGTTCTATTAAATGTCTCTTAAAGCAAAAAGCTCTTATTAGGTAAATTTACACTTATATTTCTTATATCAATATTTATATTACATTAATATATTTAATTTTATCTTTATCTTTATTTTTATTTTTATTTTTATTTTCTAAGCTTGCATGAATTTGATATAAGGGTATATTTTTGACTCAACCTGCTGAATGTATTATGAACATACAATGAATTTATCATGAATTTAATATGAATTTAATATGAATATATTATGTATTTATTCATTATTATTAATTTATTAATATTTTTTATTCTTATTTTTTGGGTATACATAACATATATATTTTTAAATATTTTTTAATCTGGTAGAGAATGGTGTTCTTGATATATTAGTTTTTCACTAGGAATATATATATATTTTTTCTAAGTGAATACTTTATATTAAGCTGCGTTTTTAAAAGGTTTGAATCAATGTATTCGTTAATTGTTTAATTGGTAGATTGTTTAGTAAATTGATTATGATTAAAATTAAACAATTACTAGAGTATGTGAGTATATTTAAACTCACAAGAGGTTTCAGTGTTACTTGTCTGAAGAAGTGTATGTATTCCTGTACACGAAAACGTTAACAAGTAAAGGTTCTTGGATTTATCTTGTGGCTGTGTTCTGTTGGACTCACTTATTGTTTTCAAAGCAAAGATCTTACCTGCCAATCCACCTTAGACTAGATTCTAGTATCTCACCCTGATAATTACCCCTCTTCTGGTACATTTTCTAGTTCCCTGAGCAATCATTTGCCAGCTTACTCCCTTAGATCAAACTCCCATCAACTAAGAGTACACACTATAAAATCAGTTAGGAACTCAATTCATTTTTGTCAGCATAAATTCAACAATCTCCTACAGGAAATATACTGGACACCCCTTAAACAACTACCCCTTAATGATGCTGTGCTATACTTTAATAACCCCTTTCTTCACATACTTAATACACCAGCTCACATTCGTATGAAAAGAATCAAAATGAACTCAGCACCATGGCTCTCTAAGGAATGTAAACACCTGATGGAGCAAAGGGACCTAGCCTGGTCAACCTGGAAACAAAACAAAAATGAACAAAATCATGTTAATTTCAAAACACCACGTAACAAAGTGACAAAACTAATCATCAGAGATAAGAAGTCATATTATTCCCAGCTTCAAATCAAGCATAAAATCAACCCCAGTAAATTTTGGCACTCCATATCTTCTCTACTTAACCCTGGAAGAAATGGAGAGCACACCCTATCACCTGATACCCCTCCATCACAAATAGTCAAAAACTTTAACAAGCACTTCATAAAATCAGTTTCAGACCTACTAACTAACACCCCTAATGCTGGACCCCCCACCCTTCGACCTATTCAAACACTGACCCCAGGCCGTCAGCTACTTCTAACCCTGTCATTACTAACCCCCAAACTCAACATAATGTCATACAAACCCCATTCGCATTTCAGCCCATATCCACTGACACCATTAAGAAACTGCTACAAAAACTAAAACTCTGCTCTACCTCAGCTGACAATCTACCCCCACACTACCTCAAACTAGCTGATAACTCAGTCGCCTACCCAATCAGTATCCTTATAAATAGGTCTTTATCTGAATCAGATGTACCTACCATATGGAAAGGGTCTATATTATAACATCGAAGTGTCAAAACTTCAAATGTTATAACGTCGAACCCAAAACCATGAAAGCTGAAAACCCAGAAGACTGAGAACAGCGATTTTTTTTCCCTGGGGAAAAAAATCACTGTTCCCGAACAAAACACGAAACACACAAACACTACAATCTATTTCTAACATGGGGTGCTTTGCTCCCCACACCCCCCTACTTTAATATACCAACTACGAGATCACACCACAGTGGAGGAAATAGTGAAGCAGTGGAAACGGCCCACCAAATTCTTTCCCTGAGAAAGAATTCGATGTTCCTCGGCTTTAATATTGTCAGTCTTTGAGGTTTTGGGTTCGATGTTATAACATTCGAAGTTTTGACACTTCAGTGTTATAATATAGACCCATATGGAAACAATCTCACATCACCCCCATCCACAAAGGAGGCAACTCTTTTGATCCATCCAATTTCCATCCTATATCCATCTTGTCAACCATATCCAAATTCTAGAGAGAGGTCTCCATCAGCAGGTAATGTAATATCTATTGCAAAATAATCTTTTAACCAAAACCCAACATTGCCTCTGACCTAGCCACAGCACAGCTACAGCCCTATTATCTTTTACAGACACCATAAACAAGGCTAAAGATGCAGGGTGCTATACAGCCTCAGTGTTCCTTGATGTCTCCAAGGCCTTTGACACAGTGTATCACCTCTTACTTTTTAACACAGTCTAATCTAAGCTTCTCACATAACACAGTAAAATGGTTTCAGAGCTACCTCAAGGATCATAAACAAGCAGTGAAATGGTCCAACAAACTCTCACCTTTTCTCCCCAACCATACTGGAATCCCCCAAGGCTCCATCCTTGGACCCCCTACTCTTCAACATTTTCACAATCAACCTTCACATTGCCTCTCACCCTGGGACCCTCATTCGATATGCTGATGGTTCCACCAAAATCTACACTGCTCAATCACTACCAGAACTACTCTCAAAAACTCAACAGTCCTTTACAGCAGTAGAATCTTGGCTAAGAAATGCCCAACTCTTTCTTAGTCCAAAGAAGACAAAAGTAGTACTCTTTCATCCCAAAAACACCTCCCTTGTCACTGATCATTTCCACATCCTTGCATCTGACAACACTGCCATAGAAATCATACAGGAAAACAAACTTCTAGGTGTTACCATTGACACACTTTCATTTGACCCCCATATACAGCAAAATATAAAGAAAACTCATCAAAAACTGGGACTCTTATATAGAAACAAACATTACTTTACTGCAGCAACCAAAACTACCCTTGCAAAAGCATTTTTACTTCCCTCCCTCCCTTCTTTATGGTGCCCCTATCCTAACTAACTTACAAACTTCTACCATAAGGAAGATGGAACAGTCCTACAACAAAGTTGCAAAGTTTGCCACAAACTCTAAATATCACACACACCACTGTAAACCACTGTTAGAATTAAACTGGCTTGAACTCCCAAACCAACTTGCCTTTATTCAGCTATTCACCTTGTACAACCTTATTTTCAAGCCTACCGCCTGCCCTGCACTAGCCAATCTAGTCACACCTTATACATCAAATCGATCCCTATGATCAGAAGACAAAAATCTCTTAGCTATCTCAAAACCCACAAGAAAACCTGGTCACTCTCTGTATTTATACTGTCTCTATACACTGGAATTCACTACCTCTAGCTAAAAGGTCTCTTCCTGGCCTAACCCATTTCAAAGCATTTTTAAAAAGTCATCTCAAAAATACATGTCTCTGCTCCTGAATAAAGCCTGCCTAATGCTCAGGTCTTCCTTTTCTGTCATATTTCAATCCCTTACAGGCTGCAAGATCATAAAGCTCTTCTCCTTCTCTCCTTCTATACTATATCCTTAAGCTACTGCTCAGGCTTTATTGCTTCTATTCTTCTTTCTCTCTCATTATATGTCTGCATCACTAACTTTCTGGCTGCTGTTTTCCTAACTGAAACTAACATTCCATTTTGCATGTACTACGGCAGTCAGTGTCACACATTGCACTACCTATGTAATTTTTTTTTATATTATCTACATAATGTATGATGAGAGTGACCATTATCGTCTGTAATGTTTTAACTGTATAGAATTGTCAAGATGTGTAGCATTATATTACAACATCTGGTAGCAGTTTGTTCTTTCAACTTCTTTTTGTATAGCATTTCTAATGTAATCCTTATTGTATTGGATTACACTGTATTTGTATTGTACTGTATATGGAGCTTTTCTCCCTGGGGCTCTGCTGAAAATGGGTTCTGTAGACCCAGTCAGACCACCCCTGTAAACAAATGTCAAATAATTAAATAAATTACAAGAAAAGTCATCACCAAGACCTGGAAGAATCAAATGTTCCTACTATAAAGGAATGTGCACACTCGGCAACTGAAGCTTGCCATCTTGAACTTTTCACGATCAAGACAACAACATCTATAATCACCTTTTCATATAAATTCAAAGAACTGCCAGATAAACAAGCTTTAATAATTACCTAACAACTACTTTTATCACATTTCTTTTTCTGTTTAAAAAGCTTTGTTTTATAGCAGACACTATTGTAAATAGTTATTTTAGTTGTTTATTATTGTTCTTTTGGATATATATATTTGTTTTACAATATTTCTGTTATCATATATTAGTGTTTTATTGTTAAAATTTTCAATAAAAACTATTGAGAAAAAAAAAAAGAGTTATAAACTGAGGCCTAAATTCAGAAAGGTGTACGGCTTGCAGTCCCTTTTTTATTCAGAGACATCCTTACTGCAAAGCTTTTGTAGAAAGATCTGCAGCACTGTAGTGAGTTGTCTTCATGTATGTTCTAGGGGCATTTTGGGGAAAAGGTATTTGCTAATTAGCCATGTGCTCCCCCACCAATCCCAGAACTGCCTGCCATGTTCATCTATAGTGATAAAGATAAGTGTTTGGAAGTATATCAGTCAGGAAGTATTAGGGCATCAGCTCATTTGTTTGAGTGTGTGTTTGTGTGTTTTGTATATACATACATAACATATATATATATATATATATATATATATATATATATATATACTGAGTGTGTGTGTGTGTGTGTGTGTGTGTGTGTGTCTGTGTGTGTGTGTGTGTGTGTGTGTGTGTGTGTGTGTGTGTGTGTGTGTGTGTGTGTGTGTGTGTGTGAGAATGAGAAGGGTTGTCTATACTACCATACTACATCATCTGCCAGTGTTAACTACAGGAGGAAGGGCTGATTAGTACTCGTGGCAACTAACAGCAATTCAGATAAATGCAAATTAGCAAATAATGAAGTCTTTTCTCATTGCAGGTAATCTGCCATTGAATTCATTACTACTGTATCACAGAAACAGACACTTTTTACCACACCCCTTGACGCGAGTGTCTGAATGTTTTCTGAATTGATTGGCATGTTTATAGGTTACTATTAAATGATATATTAATTGTCTTTTGAAGACTAATCAGTGTAATTCCAGTGGGTATTTTATTTACACCAAAAGCCAGAGCCATGGATTATCCATTTTTTTAAATTTTTTAACTTCATGTTTGTATTATCCAATAGTACCTGTGGCATGAAGTAACTGCTTAAATGGAATAGTGAAGATCGTTTTACTTAGTTTCCCTCATTTGTTTGAACAGGGTGCCTTTTTATTTCTTTACCTTTCTTTTTGATAGTGTCAGTTCATTTTATCTATTTTTACCAATGTAGTGAGGTCAGCTATAGAATTTGTTAGGTTTGTAGTTTAGTCATATTTTCCTTCAGTTAGTTTAAACTTAATTTTAAAATAGGATCAGTTTTGTCTGTAACATTATTTTTACAATGGCTAGGTAGGTTTCAGTGTTTTGTTTTATTTTGTATTCATTTATGTTTCAGTTGTATAAAATAATTAAATAAAATATAATCCACAGGATAAATGCTCCAATGCAAACACCAAATGAAAAGTAATAAAAATAATGCAAACAGTCACAGCGGAGCTACCAAGCAAGCTCTCAAAGTCATTGAATCCTTAGAACATAAAACGTATATTTATAATAAAAAGCATAAACAAATAAAATGGTGAGTGCTTTCGCTTTTAAGCTTCATCAGACCTTACAACACTCAAAAAAGACACTCCATTTATGTTGTTGTATCTTTCGGCTTTTCCTGGTTAGGGGTCGCCACAGCGGAACTCCAGTCCGCTAATGATTGGCAGCAGATTTTTACGTACCGAGTTGCCAGCCCTGATGTACAACCTTCAACAAAGGTACGCCCATTCACCCATGTCTCCACACAGAAGACGCTTTAGCTGAGAATCGAACAGGACAACGTCTTACTGTGAGGCGATAAGAATTCAAATATCCAATGTCCAATCAGTTAAGCACATCAATTAAAACAGTCAGAGATAATAAATTCTTAAAAACACAATGTACCAAATATAAAACATATAGTAAAAAGAGCGATGCAAAAAGAAGGGAATGCATAAAAAGGGGGTGAACATTCTCCTATTCTAATAAATAAACAATGAATGGGCAAATATATAAAGAATATATATATATATATATATATATATATATAAGGGATATAAACAATTATTACTTCTGAAATCTTCTTTTCTACCACTGTCTGCTCTAAGAATAATAATCCAATTGTTTTCCCTGTATTCTGTGTGATTACTAATGTCACCTTCCCTGAAGCTAGGTGGTATCACACAGAATACAAAGAAACCAACTGGATTATTATTCTTAGAGCAGACAGGGGTAGTGGGCTGAATGAGAGGACGTCCATCAAGCCCTTGTTAAAGAAAAGAAGAGTTCAGAAGTAATAATTGTTTATATCCCTTATATATGTATTCTTTATATATTTGTCCATTCATTGTTTATTTATTAGAATAGGAGAATGTTCACCCCCTTGTTATGCATTCCCTTCATTTTGCATCACTCTTTTTGCTATTTGTTTTATATTTGGTACATTGTGTTTTTAAGAATTTATTATCTTTGACTGTTTTAATTGATGTGCTTAACTGATTGGACATTGGATATTTGAATTCTTATAAATGGAGTGTCTTTTTTGAGTGTTGTAAGGTCTGATGAAGCTTAAAAGCGAACGCGCTCACCATTTTATTTGTTTTTGCTTTTTATAATAAATATACGTTTTATGTTCTAAGGATTCAAAGACTTTGAGAGCTTGCTTGGTCGCTCTGCTGTGACTATTTGCATTATTTTTATGTTTCAGTTGTATTTTATGTTGTAATAATAATAATAATAATAATAATAAAAATTTCTAGGGGGTTGACATAACAAGGAAATGTTTTTATTGTAGACAATCTTTTGTGCAGATTTTGTTTGCACTATGTGAAGTTACATATTTTACACTGAAATGAATGGTAAATGAGGTCCACAATTTACTGTATTTTTATTTCATTTTTTCTTTTAAATTAAGTATGTATTTAGGTATGGGGTATGGGGACATGTTTTAGGAAGGCTAATAAATGTTGTGTGTGTGTGTGTGTGTGTGTGTGTGTGTGTGTGTGTGTGTGTGTGTGTGTGTGTGTGTGTGCGCGCACACCACACTTGCTTGTGAGTTAGTGAATAACTTTAATATGATGAAATTAGGGTATATTCAGTAGCAGTGATGACACAGAAAGGATATAAACAAGTGCTGGGTACTTGCCAGGACTGGAGACATATGAAAAAGATTCATGTCTTCATATCCAACCTTTACCTGGATTCTGCCATATAGTATATGAGAAATAATGGATTTGTTGAGTCCAGGGCTTATAAAGCATTTTATATGTAATTTAAATGGAGTTTTAGAAGTTATGCAAAAAGTGACAAAGCCACAAGTGACATATATGAGTATAACACCCTCCCGTTAATACTAATAAAATGATATCCAACCCCTGGACATGACATATTCCTTGTCTCCATTTAAGGGCATGAATATAATAATTTTTCTAAACACATTTTTGGAAAAAAGAACATGTACAAATATATCTTTTTTTTTTTTACTTTATATATTTTGACCATTTAGAGAGAGTAATACACTCCCCATACATATATATATATATATATATATATATATATATATATATATATATATATAAAATGTATATATACATATATATATATATATATATATATTTCAGATATGATGTATGATACATAATATATAATATATGCATACACGTAAACATGTTTAAAGACCTAAGTGGTCTGAGATGATATAGGGACAATAAGTAACATTTCTATTACATGTCTTTCTGTTTTTCAGCTCACAGTGATTATGCTACTTCCAAATCTTGACTGTAAATACTCAACATAATGTGGCAGCGATAAAGTATTATTTACAAATACAAAAAGTAAACTGAGGATGGTTTACAAATATATTCAATAATATAAACATTTAAGTTACATAAATCTGTTGTGAGCAAGCATATGAGTCTTACTTCAAACAGATAATGAATGAAAAAATAATTACAGTAAATGGAGACGAAGAGCATTTTTTGCTAGACTTGACAATGACTTGACTGTTTATATTACTGTTAAGCTAAACATTTTATGCTTCTAAAAGGGATGATTATCCCTGGGATTCAGTAAGGTTCCATGCAGGAATAAGCGCAGGAATAGCTTATTCCTGCACAGAAGTGACCGTTTAGGTGCAGCACGGCAGTGCGGCATGCATAGTAATGAAGGTGCGCTGCCTGAGCTCCTAAACAGACACGGAGCATGGATCAGTGCAGGGGACGTGTCTGAGAGCAGAGCTCTCATAATATACATGCCCCTGCAGACAAGAACTGCAGCTTGGCAATACAATGAGCAAGACCACTCATAGGGGGTTGCATACCCCCAGCAACACCCCCCCAAGTTTATAAGAGCAGTATTTAAAATCTAACATAAACATTTTTTTTTTTATCAAACAGATTAAATTTAACCATAGGTGCGCAGGTTTGCCCATTGCTGAACTATGCATACTGTAGCTTAAATGGCACAAAAAGATAACTATAAAGATACATGCAAATGAATCATTACTGCAATAGTGTAGTGGTCAGAGCATTTGCCTTACTAGAAGTCATTCCCAGTTTGATTCTCACTCTAGTAAATTCTATTTTCCATGCCAAACCACTTTATGAACAATAATTTTTGTTGTATAACCTACTAAATAAAATATATTTGTGAACTGGAGTACTGCATTAAATGTAGATATGAGGTGTCATTGTAATAATGTTGTAAAATCCACAGATAAACACAAGTGCCCCATACAGTATATGTACACATGAATCAGGGATACAAATCGAAGGTATAATGTGTAATGAATGATAAATCCACAGAGTGTCCAAATCCACCACCTTCCAAAGAACCATGTTACATTTCTGTCTAGATTAGTGTGGGGGTAAGCGGGAGTAAGCACTATTAAGCAGCAGTAAGTGGGTTTAAGCCTATTTGTGCAGGGGTAAGCAATGTGCACATAGGTTAAGCAATATTGAAGCTAACCCTCTATAAGTATATTTATCCAGAAGTTAGCATTGCTTACCATCATGCACACCCACACAAACCTGCTTACAATTGCTTAAAAGTGCTTAATTACTCTGTATCCAACAGCCACTGTTCTGCCCAGCAACAAAATAAACAGCCCTTGCAAGTCTTGAACCCAGGACCCTGTACACTATAGTCACAGTAGTTAAACAGTAAGCCATCACAGCAATACATAAGACTGAGGTATCAACAAACAGATCCTCACAATAGGAAAATAAACCTTAACATGTGAAAGGAATCTATATACAGTGTAATGTTGTATAACCTACTACCTACATAACATAAATATGTGAAGTGGAATATTACATTAAGTCCAGATGTGAGGTTTCATTTTGATAAAGTGTTGAAATCCCCTAATAAACACAAGGACCCCATACAGTGTACGTTCACATAAATCATGGATACCAAACACATATATAACATGTAATGAATAATAAATCAATGTCAAACAGCAAATAGTATGCAAATTAAAAATTACGCAAAGCTAAGCATTGCACAGCCCTGCTTACTAGGTGTAAGTAATGTGTAGGTCAGCTAAATCAGTTTGTCCATTGGTATACCCCTTTAAGCAACGCCAACCTTAGGTAAGCAGGTTTGTCCATAGCTTAGCATTTTCAAAACCATCCAATCACGGCAAGTGGGGGAAATTGGCCCTATTTAAACCTAACAGGTGGGAATAAATCTCATAACTGGTTGCAGCTTCCTTCTGTAGGAAGTATGACCGGTGTGGGAGAATGAGTGCTTTTCCTGGCTCAGCACTGGGGCATCCAGTAGTCCAAAGTCATGGCAGGACTCTTTGTTAAAGACCATGACCAGAGACTGCTACAGGACTAGTACCAGGGTTCCCAATATAAAGCAGAAGACTGGGACCATCTCCCCTGTGACTTCGCCAGTGACACTGGCATACCTTGAACTGGTGAGCAGGTCAGGCATCACTATACCGACCTGAAGTGGAGAATCAGTGGATCCAAGAGGCTAGGCAGACAGGTGATGTCCCAGCCATGTGTAAGTATCAGTCTACTACCTGTTTATTAATTGCCAGCTCATGTATATTATGGATAGGTATGGCTAAATATTCCTCTTATATCTTTGACAGCAGCAGATGAGCAGGCTGTGAACTGGGAAGCCCATGCCTGTAGATTGCAAAGATTGTGTCACAAGGCAGGTTAGTAATACTCTTGCATGTACTGTCATAGGAAATATATCTAAAAGTAGTAGAAAGTTAATTGCCAGTATAAAACCTGTATTGTGTATGGCATGTACTGAATACACCAGACAATATGGCAGGAAGAGTCTCATATAGGTTGTATGTAAATAAAGGTTAACAGCATGTCAATAAAGGTCTACTGCTGGACTGCTTGTGTTTACTCTGGTATCATATGGTAATTTAGTGTTGCAATCTCTTAATAGTACTGTTGTATTAAGCACTGTTACCCACACTGTGCTACATGAATAAAATGTGTAGGAATGTTTTTATATGACAGCTGTAATCACAAGAGGTCATATTGTACAACTGAGAGAGACTTAGAAAACAGTGAAAAGATAGACAAAGTAATCCAAATAGCACCCTCAACTAAGACATGAACTGTTGTATTTTTAGCACACACAGCCATGGTTAGAATCCTGGGAGTGGTAGTAAGCTGTATCCAGAATCATACCCCACAACTGTACAGATTTGTCCAGAATGCCCAGTAAATTGGCCCATGTCAGCTGCGTGTCACCCTGTCCCCCTGGCAAATCAGTGGGATGATCCCAGAAGTTTAGACAGCAAATAATGACATACAACTGATTGTCAGACATCATAACTGACAGAAATATATCTATATGAACAAACCTGTCACTCTAGCAACTCAACAAAATGTTATAAGAGTAATAAGCAAAGTATGCTCCATCTCCACTCCATGTTGTGAAGCTATGACCAGAGTATGTGCAGTAACAGAGTGAGACATATGTGCATAATAATAATAATAATAATAATGTGGACTCTCTTAATATGTGTAGCAACATTCAGGCAGTGGTAATAAACATTCCCCCACAGGTCTGTCAGATATGAAAACTGTGCCTAGAAATAAAAGATTGAAATCCTGGACTGGTACTGTTTACTCTGGTATTCTATGGCATTGTTAGTGTTGCAGTTTCTCTGAATAATAAGGTATTACTCATCACTGTCATCCACACTGTGCTACATAATAAAACTTTCTAGGAAACCCTGTATAAGAGTGTTGTAATTACAAGGTCAGATTGTAAAACCACAGGAGACTTACAAACAGAAATCAGAGAATAGATACACAGCAATATCTATATAGCACACTCAACTGTGATGTACACTGTTTTATTTTTAGCAGTCACAGCCATGGCTCAAATCCTGGGAGTGGTAGTAAGCTGTATGCAGAATCATACCCCTCAACTGTACAGATTTTTCCAGAATGTCCAGTTAATTGGCGCATATCTGCTGGCTGTTACTCTGTCCCCCTGGCATATAAGCATGGTAATCTCTGACATGTAGGCAGCATTTAATGTCGTATAACTGACTGTCAGGCCTGTAAATATTTGGGAAATGTCTATGAAAACAAACCTGTCATTGTATAACTCACCAAAGGTTTATGAGGGCAATAGTCAAAATATGTCCCAGTTTCACCTGTATGTTGTCAAGACATGCCCAGAGTGTGTGCAATAAGAGATGGAGAGGTTTGTGAACAACATCAACCTGGAATCTGGAAATATGCATAGAAACAGTCAGGTAGTGTTAACAAACAATACCTCCACAGATATACCAAGTAAGAGGTGTATACTGCAGGTAAAACGCAGTTCATGTATATAGTTGTCTACATCCATACCACTGTCCAAACTAAGGCCATAGGGTAGTGTAATAATAATACATGTAAGGTACAGATCACAGCTCCGACTAGGAAAGTAATGAGAACTACAGGAATAAGTAAGTTGTTAATTGAAATCTTTCTCCCCCCCACCATATCTGTAACAATAAACTAAATACACAACTCATTCGGTATGTTCACTATTAAATCTACTGTTGGGACATATGTCCTATTTGATAAATATTGAAATTTGTTCTATGTATGTGCCATGTTGAAATACTCCCACATTGGTGGCATGCTGCCATCAATGTACCTGCATGCTGTTGTAATGGCCACTGTGGCTCCATATATGCATGTGCTCTGTTTGCTATGCAACTGTTCCATATCTGGTGTTTCGGGTTAATGGGAATATCTATGCATGCTGTTATACCTAATCCTAGAGTGTGTTGACTATTACAAACCCACATATGTTGTAAAATTGAAACACCATAGCACATTTAGGAAGGCCATTCCCAGTGGACCTACCTCTACCACCTCATCTGGCTGTGGCACCGGGCAACAGAGCATCTGGGGCCCACCCTGGGACCTCCTCGTTCGCTGATCCTGCACCACCTTTGGGTAGAACTGCCTCAAGGGATGGGGTTCACCCCCCCTGGGAGTGGGTGCAGAGAGGATACTGTCACCCATTGCCAGGTCCGGGGTCTGGTGCATAGCGAGCTCCGCAGGGAGTTTGGAGATATGCTATGCCAGCTTTAGGGTCACAAGGAGCAACTAGAGGGTCAGCCTGCCCCTCCTACACAGCCCCCAGCACAGCCACCTTCGGGGCCATGAAGGTGTAGTGGTGACTGCCCATGGGTGCGGACCTCAGTCCCACTGTTTCCACTAGGGGGGCTCATGGGCTTCCGACTTCCAAACATCCTTCCCCATCCAAGGTGTTTACCCCCCACATGTGTCAAATACTGCCCCTATATGCTGTCTTGTCTGTCTTGTCTGTTATCCTACCCAACCTACCTCCCCAAAAAATACCTACTATCCCATCCCAACATCCGACTCTCACCTTAAACAAAAATGGCAACCTGTTCCCCAAAAAAAATCTCGCCCCATACATAGCTGGCCATTTTGCACATATGTCCACTGGACACATGTAATCTGGTCAAATCGACTTCACAATATATTATTGTTGTCCTCGCCCCTCTCTCAGGGGTATGAGTGTCCAAATCTACCTCCAAATCAGTGTATATGCAGAGCTGTTGCTGTAGAAGAAATGGGCAGCTATGGACCTTCCCTACACCCATCCTGCACATCCCTAACTATTTTCCCTACTGTCTTTCTCTCCTTGTGCCCCTTTTTCACCACTTTCCTATCAACCCCTTTTCATTTCTTTTAATGAAATTAGCACGGGCATAAACGGGAGGAAGCACTTTTAAGCAGTAGTAAGCAGGTTTAAGCTTGTTTGCACGGGGGGTAAGCAATGGCTACATAGGTTAAACAATTTACAAGCTGAGTATAAGACATTGTAACCGGAAGTTAGCAGTGCTTACCTTCACGCAAACCTGTGTAAACCTGCTTACAAATGCTTTAAAAGACCCTACACAACTTGGCCACAAAACATTAACAGTAATCCATCCCACCTGTATGATGTCAGGATGGTATCAATAACAAATCATGCAGTACAGTCTGACTAGCATAGGGAATGTACAATGTGGAAGCAATAAACATTCCAAAGATACATATACACACAAACATATATATGCAGATGCATATATATATATATATATATATATATATATATATATATACATATATATATATATATATATATGTATATATATATGCATATATATATATATATATATATATATATATATATGTATATATGCATATATATATATATATATATATATATATATATATATATATATACATTTAGATATATATGTAACTACGCATACACACATTGATATGTATAGGAAGATATATATTTAGAGGGTGCACAGCATATACTGAACAGCCAGTACTCCTGCAGTTGCCACCTTTTCAAGTTGACAGTGTATGATTCACTCTTACAAAAGACAATTGCATGAAACATATACCCACAGATAAATCAAAGGATATGACACCACACACAGGTTTGCATACATAAGAAAGGTTTATTTGTGTACTATTACAGTTGTATATGCCATGTCATATAGCTGTTAAGACTTTGAAATACATACTAACTGAGTAATGCAACTCTCAAGCAGATTATTTTATACAGTAATCTGAAAGCATAACATATGACTGGACCGAGGATAACAATCAATCAACAGTAAGTAATGCAGATGTATAGTTCAGCAGCCTCAATTACACTCTGTACTCAACCCCTAGTGGGAAAAAATTAAGTTTCCACAATGAAGATGTATCTGTTGCATAACAATGCTTAACTGAAAATATCACAATCACACTGACAAACAGAACAGTCTGTGTGACAGTAAGCACTAGGCCACCAATGTTCCCAAGGTGAAATGTATGGTAATGTACAGCCATATACCTTAAGATGGCTTACTACCCATACCCCTCATGTGTAACAGCCTAGGTTATATATGGTGCATACCCCTGCCCCATAGAC
>NC_056734.1:936544030-936606530 GCF_019279795.1 Protopterus annectens
TGTACCATGCTGGCACCAGTGTACACCCGTATGTTTGCCATTCAATAGCTGGGACTAGGCTGTTACATGTGGTGTTCAGTGTTTGGGAGATTGCAAACTGACATGTGTAGATCATAGCTGTCAGGCATCTGCAAAAAGGCTGAAGGTGGGGAGGGGTTGTCATCATGGCACAACAGTGCACTGCAGCAGGGATCCAAAGGATGCTATGAATGACTGTATCTGCACACAGTCAGGGCCAGGAACTGTGGCAGACATAACCCTGACTCCACAGCAATAGTGACGGCAGTGTGTAAACCCCAAGGGATGTGCAGATAGGTTGACCTTGCAATCATGCAGAGTTGGGGGACATGTGTAGGGCAGACTGACCATATACTGGAAAATGCAGATGGCCCACGCTAGTATACCCCTGCCAGGAATAGTGACTGCTGTAGTACACATAACAGTAGGTGCAACAAGCCATCATGGTAAGGGCGTGCACCCACAAAGTGCATGCATCTCAATCAGCATCAGCACAACTAACACATTTATTTGACACTGCATTTGATTGTACAGGACATATGTCACATACCAGGCTCATGTAATGTTAACATATGCAGTAATGTGGTCCCATGGCATATCAAAGAAGAGGGTGTCATATCAGTAAGGGTGCGTACACTCCCCATAGCCATGATAAGGTTTGACAGTTGTCAGTGTATTTACATCATATTGGTCATACATACACCGCTGATGATGACATCTGTAAGTCAGACATCAGGCATTCACAAATGACATCTGTCCACATATCATCCTAGGTATGTGTCGGACAAACACATAGGGGCTGTGAGCAGTAGAGCAGACATAACTGACACAGTAATACACACTCAGCAATGGTGTGTACACCTATGAGGTATGATGCGCAGTACATGGCAGGGTGCTGAACAGGTGCACAGCAATATTGTGTACATGGGTGCATTGTTTTCCAGGGGAAGGGGCATCACCTACTAACACAGCCCATGCTTCACACACATGTATACTGTTGCTAGTATGGATTGACTATAGCTACACTGCATGCTGTTCAGTACCATATGCTATGCATGTTGACAGATGAGTAATGGGAGGTCTTTGTGTAATATCTTCGTGCAACCTCACCTGTAAGTGTGTGTGTGTGTGTGTGCGTGTGAGCATGGGTGTGTGTGTGTGTGTGTGTGTGTGTGTGTGTGTGTGTGTGTGGAGGGGGGTGGGGGTTATTTTGTCTGTAATTGCAAGTTGGTGGAGTGGAGAGGGGTTGATGCATGTAGGATGTGTGCGTGTGTGCTTGATTGTGCGTCCATGTATGCACATGTGTAATTGTGGGGTTGTTCATACATCTCTGCATCCATTTGGAATCGTGCAGTACATGGACATGGCCTGACACATGAGACACCAGGGATACTTGTCTGATATGTAATCTCAGGACAGCTGATAGTATAATAAGGTCTGTAGAATGGAAAATGCATTGGGAGGGTAACTAGACACCAGGTATACTGTTAAAATTGCAATCAGCAGAAAGGTGAAAGAATACCCACCTATGCAGCACTACAGATGCATTAAGGAATTACTAGACAACACCAGTTAGTGTATCCAAATATTACTGTTATCCACATAATAAGTTAATAGAGCAACAGAACTTGCATCTACTGAGCAATAGTTATGTATGACACTCCAATGCGTGACATTATTGAGTGACTGTAGTAGCCCCTAACATATGGGTCCATGCTCACAATGTCTGGACAAACCCAGGGTGAACACTGGATGACAGCAATGAGCCCTTGTAAAACTGACTCCAATCTAGTCAAAGAGGTAATGGAGTAACAGGTCATGCTTTGTGATCACTTGTCTAGGCAATTAGAAGAATGATATGTTAATGATTGGTATTAATGAGTGTAAGTTTCCAAGTATGATGCAGAATGGGGAACTTAAGTGAATGAACTTGGGACAGTCTGTAAATGCAGGGACAGGTAGGTATTATGGTGGAATGTCAGTGTGTGTATGTGTGTGTGTGTGTGTGTGTGTGTGTGTGTGTGTGTGTGTGTGTGTGTGTGTGTGTGTGTGTGTGTGCTGTTAAGCAATGAAGTACAGGTCTTAAAGTGCATTTCTTGTTTTCCCATCACAGGTGGCGAGGTAGGTCAAGGTCCCTCCTGAATGCAATCTGATGTTGGTGTCCATACAGACACTGAAAATGATGATAGGTGTGTTGAGGCACAGGTGGGGTTGTCAGAGGCCGAAACTTCGCCATCGTTTGAATCCCCCTGTTATCCACCCCATCCCCGCACACAGTCACAGTATCTATGGATACCTCATCACCAGTGGCTATAGCATAGGGACAGTTGGCAGCTGATGGTAGTGCACAGGACAGTGTGGTATCTATGACTGCTGTGTCTGGACTCAGCAGCCATTGCCAGATGTCCTGCAGGGTACCACATAGGCAGATGTACAGGGGTGATCATGGGAGGTCCGCTGGTCATCATGCCCCTGGCAGAAGTGCCACATCTGGTACCACCAGACATGTTTCAGGTAATCATGGAGGCACAGGCACGTATGGAACAGTACACCAGACAGGGCCTGAGGCTGCAGAGGGCTGCTTTTTCAGCTGTAAGTGACAACATCCATGATCTTACAGGTGACCTCTATTATTATACAGAGGTCATGGATAGATGGTGGGGTGAGATGGTGGGCCTCCTCGACCATGGATTGTCCATGCTAGAGCATGTGGTGGGAGTGGTGTGATGGTCATGTGGACGTAGGCCAGCAACACCGACATCTGGAGGTTGATGTGGATGTGCAAGACCACCAAGCTACTCCCATAGTGGCATTACCAGCCCCAGCACTGCAGGGGGGTGCTGTCCACACCACAATGCAGCAGGCCACATGCACATGGCTTTGGCCAGTCCCAGGAGGAAAATGGTTCCAGCAGACATATGCCATCATCATGGGAGAGTAGCATATCGAGGCTTGTACCTGGATGTGCCCGTTGTACCCCTGGCAGGCACAGTTTTCATTTCCATGGCCAGAGGCGGTGAACTGCACACCCTGCCAGGTATGGTCCCTAGCTGTCCAACAAACACCTGCATAGAGAAGCCACATGGAAGAACTGTGTGCATGCATACTCACACACAATACAAACACACCTAGGGCAACCCCATACCTGAACACACCACATCACCATGGCCATATCAGTAATGAAAACCCCTCACCCACACACATGGTGTCAAATGTATGGCTCAGCCTAGGTCTCTGGCAAACCAACAACACACCCTGTTCATATGATGATACCTGTGCCACATCCCTGTCATCCATAACATCGATGCAGGGACATGGTTCTGATGCACACGGTGACTGTACTACAGGGTACCAATGCACTGCTGAGTAACATGTTGTCAGCAGTAATGTTTAATGCTTACATGTCAGGTAGTGTAGCTGTCCAGCCATGCTGCATTATAGCTGTTAGTAACACTGAGTGATTGTGGTCCCCATAATGCTATCCATGTGTGTTGTAGGTGCCCATGTGTCAGCAGGAGGATGGACTGCTGTTATATCTCACAAGGGGTATGTCACTGTGGTGACACTTTGGCTGTGCCATATCCTGGGTACAGTTGAACACATGTCACAAGTCTATATAACATTTACTGCCTGTGCCACATGGCCGATAGGTCTGGGGGTGGTGTATACAGGTGAGTGCATGGTGGCTGATGTTAGCAACCCTTCTACAGTGGACAATGGTAGTTGTACTGAGTGGTACACACCACATGGTTGTATATATCACACAGAGAGGCTTATGTGTTGATGCACAACAGAGAACACTGTACACATGGATGAATGTACCTATGCAAGGAACCCATTGTAGCCTTTGTAATTCCACCAAGCCAGACTATGCAGAAAAACACATTGTGGAATAAGCAGTCCGCTAGTTTAATGCCATTGATGGTGGTTCTGGCAGGGAATATGTCCCCTTCCCCAATGTACTGGAAACCTCAACAGGGTAATCATATGTGTGCTGGTGTGGGTGGCACAACCCTACCCTTTGGAGGGTGAGAGGTGCTGTTGAGCCACAGATAGTGTGATAGACAAATACCTAACCTGTTAACATGAACTGTACAATATTATGACCAACTACATGGGGGGATACACACAACAGTAACCGCAATGATGTTGGCTGTGTCCACAACAGCCACACCCAACTATATATACCAACCCCAGTATCGCTGCACACCAAAACAGTTGGGAAGAGGCCATTTATACAGATAATAGTAGTTGTGATGGAATGTATGATCACAGGATGATGCCTGTGACATGTTAGCATATGTCACGCAGTTCTTGGATAGATGACAGATACTGCAACCTGAAGTAGATCTCTCCACATAGTTACACACTCTTAACTGGCAACCTACCTAGGTATGTAGTGCTACTGATGTGTGTGGCTTTAATTGCACACACCACACAGCTTTTAGGATGAGGTGTGTTCCAGGTTACATGTTACATGCAGAACATCCCCAGGCATGTACAGTATGGTAATGGGGATGTAGTGTGACATACCGTCATGTACACATTGACAAACACATAACAGTCAGACACGCATCCGAGAAACCTGAGCCTATCAGTGCTAACTACCTTGTCAGTGTGTCTAATGTGTTACAAGTAGGTTGCCCACAGCACATGCATAACTGGGCTGGATAGTGTTATCAGTTACCTGCATGGTTGATGGTGACAATGGTCACCATACAGTGGTACATGGGACATGTAAGGGGGTACCATGGTGTAATGACAGTATACTCAGCACCCACACCCCACTGTAGATATTGTATGTACTGGAACCCATGATGACAGTCTGACATACCCACCATCACACATTGACCAGGACTGCAATACAACCCCTTGTCCATCCCAAAAGTGCTACTACAGGGAACAGCATCTAATGCACATGCCACAGGCATAGTAGGGTGATGCATTGTCATGCCTCTCATATGGGCAGCAACATCACTATCCCTAATACTGTGTGGCAATGCATATTGTCATAGGAGTATGTGGATTAGGAATGCTGTAACCTACACACACACACACACACACACACACACACACACACACACACACACACATATATATATATATATATATATATATATATATATATATATATATATATATACACATGCACACATACACACACTTGCCAGAACTCAGTGGGTATCCCATGCCTATCAACCCATTTGTACAACAGTGTTTTGCTGGTACTGCAAGGCCCAGGTAGCCCTTTGGGAGAGGAGTGTAACAAGGTACATGTAATGTCCAGTACAGCAGCAGTCACATCTAACTATGGCAATAGGTGGTGCGGTGGGTGTGAACGGCTTCAGGGTATTCCCAACTACAGGTCTATTAACACACAGACACTGATATTCTCAGTAATGCACACATACACATTTCTCAGTACTGGGGTGCATCCGTGCAGGTGTTCATAGGTGTGTACCAGGCTATTGTCCAATCATGTCACCTGCCATGTGCCAGTAGGCCATCTATCAACAGACACCACTGTGGTAACCCCCAGGGTGAGAGTGACATGCAACAGCCTATCGTCTGGGTGCCTCCTGCAGAGGGCCAGTGAGGTGCTCCAGTTGCCATGTATGCAACATGTATTACATAACATGGTTAGTGTCTATCTTGGAGACCATTACCCAAGCATGTTCTGTTGGCTGTGGTAGTGTAGTTGAGGTATCCATGGCATGTGGTGACTACATGGTGTTGAGACCTATCTGTGCCATTTATAACACAGCTGGGCAGACATGTCAGTGTCAGTCAAGCATAGATTGCCTGTACGTATCCAAGATGGATATCTGACATCTGCACATATGTACAGGGACTGACAGACATCAGCTCATCAACTAGCTATGCAGTAGGATGAATGTGTTGACAGACAGATGTCTGACACCGATAGGTATGCCATTACTACATGATGGCAGCCCTCACTGACATGTGCTATACAGACAGCAGTGTACAGTTATTTTCCACATGTCACATCATTATCCAGTAGGAAATATATAATGTGACACAGCTCACACACCAGGAACACAACAGTGAGGACTCAGAGTCCATCTATGCATGCAGGGGTGTTTGTTTCCAGTACTACAATTAGCAATCTACTCTTGCTTGGGAAAGCACTGTCAACAGTAGTAACACATAACGATACTCTACATTCCAGTGTGGCTGCACATAACCTGGGAGACTAAACTTGTATGTAACACATTCACATGGATAAGAGTGTTGTATAAGCCATATATACTCAAGAGTCCCTGACAGGAGACTCACACACCTTGTTAATGCAATGACAGCACATAGACACATGTTATATACATGGCATTGCATGCACTTATTACAGATGTCATTATCCTGCTATGTTATCAGACTGGGATGTGAGTACTGGTTGCCAGGGCTGAGCCATGCTTAGCAGGTGTCATCATTGCTGCAATATAAAAGCTAAGCACATTTTTGCACAGGTAAGCGAGCCTACATGGTGTAAGCGCCCATACGTTTAACTGTATCTTAGCACAGCTTAACTTTGCACAAATCCATGCAAACATGGTTAAAGCTGCTCAAAACTGCCTTAACCACTTTGTATCATACAGATCTTGTTCTGCCCAGCAACAGAATAAACAGCCCTTGCACATTTTGAACACAGGACCCTGTTCACTATAGTCACAACAGTTAATGACTACATCATGACAGCTGTGAAGACAGTTGTTGTTTTTCCAATATATCTGTCAGTACACATATTGAATAGTATTGAACAATTGCTGTGACTTCTACAATTGTGTAGTATTTGTTAATGATATTACTGTTGCATCACATATGTTGTTATATCTTAATATACACATATCAGATACATATGGTGTGATACATCTGGGAAGGTATACACAACAGTAATGTTTACACATGACAAGGATATGGATATATACTTATACATATGTAGATATATGTCTACATGTACATACACATATATATTTATATATATATATATATATATATATATATATATATATATATATATATATATATTTATACTCATTTGTATAGTGCATCATATATATGGCCATATATAGATCTCTGTGTGTGTATATATATATATATATATATATATATATATATATATATATATATATATATATATATATATGTGTGTGTGTGTATGTACATCATATATGTATATATCTATACATGTATATATATGTAGCTATCTATAACTATATGTGCATATATATCTATATATCTGTATATGTGTAGACATATATAGATGTGTATATATGTATGTATATATATATATATATATATATATATATATATATATATATATATATACAGTCATATATATATATATATATATATATATATATATATATGTATATATGTATATATATATTTACCGTATTTCTTTGTAAATAAGACCTAACCAGAGAATAAGGCCTAGCATGGTTTTCCAGGGTGGTCATTATATAAACCCTACCCCAAAAATAAGCCCCAGTTAAGCTTGTCAACAACACATGATGGATGTGTTGAATTATAAAATAATATTATTAACACCTGTTGACTGAGGTTATTGTACTCTGCTCACCATTTTCGGACCATTCGGACACCCAACTTCTTCTCTTTGCAGAAAGTCATAAAATTCTTTGCCTGGGAGTACTCCACAATTCTTACTGTAACCCAAACCATCACTCACACTTGACAGTTGAGATCCTTGGCCCATAAACACTGGCAGGTGTATTTTGATCGATCAACGTACAGACATGTGTAAAATACAAGCACATGATAGTGCATGGTTGTGGGTGTGCCTTCTTTGTAAACAGCGTCATTTTGTGTTGCCACTCCAGTCTCGTAAGTCTTCAAATTAACCGCCCCCCAGACAAGATGAGTGCAAAAAGAAAGAGCTATTCCATCGTGTGCAAAAATGGAATCATGGCAGATTCCCAGGGAAAGAATCTGACGGCTTTCTGCAAAGGGAAGAAGTTAGATCTCCAAATGGTCCGAAAATGGCGTGCAGCGTACGATAACCTCAGTCAACAGGCTGATGAGGGAAATGCTAACAAGTGCAAGTGTGGATAAGGTCGTCAACCATTATTTCCTGAGCTGGAAGACATCATCTGTGAGTGGATTGGTAACAGAAGAGCAAAGGCTTTTGTTGTGCGCAGGGCTGATATCCAAGCTTTTGCCCTTGTAATGGCACCACAGTTAGAAATATCCCCAGAAGAATTCAAAGCATCACAACATTGGCTGGATGGCATCCTCCACCGATATGAACTGTCTCTAAGAAGATCAAGCCATTCAAGGACCATTTGCGCATGGAACTCAATGACTACATTGAAAACAGAATGGAGAGAAATCAGCATGGAAACTTTGTGAAGCCTAACCTGCAAGAGATCGTGACTTGGGTGAAAAATTCATGGGATAAAATCACTGACAGCTGTGTTGCCGGTACACTACGAGCAGGATACTTGGACAAGCACTGCTCATTTAAAGAGAGCTCTATTGCTAGGAATGACAGATTGGGGCCAATGGTTCTGCAGGAAATGGAGTCGCAAGAAATTCAGGTTGGAATTCGGGGGCTGGACACTTATGACAATGTTCCAGAAGAAGATGACATGACTGTATTTGAATAACTGTGAAAGCCAAGGTGCAGATATTCTGAAGTTGAAATGTTTGGTGCACTGTTTATGTAGAATTCTCACACAACTGTTTTAACACATTAGAACTGTGGTCCAATAACAGAAAAGTACGAAATAAATGTCAATTTGTATACATGAATAAATGTCAATTTTTGTACATGAATAAACGTCAATTTGTGTTCATTAATAAATGTTGATTTTTGTACATGTATAAATGAATAAAGGTAGATTGTTGGATGGTGTGGGTAAATAAGGCATCTCTGATAATAAGCCCTAATGCATATTTTGGCAAGGGAAAGAGTATAAGACCCAGTCTTATTTTCGGGGAAATATGATATATATATATACATATATATATATATATATATATATATATATATATATATATATATATATATATAGATATATATATATATATATATATATATATATATATATGTATATATACACATATATATATAATATATATTTTTATATATATATATATATATATATATATATATATATATATATATATATGTCTGTGTGTGTATGTATATATATATATATATATATATATATATATATATATATATATATATATAATGTAAATATCTATATCCATATATGTATGTAGATATGTATTTGTGTATATATCTATACAGATATATGGATATATACATATATATATATATATATATATATATATATATATATATATATATATATTATATATATATATATACACACACACACACACACACACACACACACAGACACACACACACACACACACACACACACACACACACACACACACACATGTATGTTTACCATATGTCAGAACATGGTGTGGAGTCATACCTCAGCACCAGAAGTCTCAACCTGTTAGTGCAAGGGGATGCCATGTATGTATTGCAGATATATATGTAGACTGTTGCTACTGTAACAGGGGCTGTCTTAACAGACATGCTGAGTGTGGGTGGTCATATCTGCTATTGACATGTACGCCATCAGTTACTGACAGACATCCTAAGGTCATTATAGTACATCACCACTACTATCACAGTAATGATCTTGTGGACTACAGCAGAGATATGACCAATTTATGTGGACAGTCTGGCACACTCTGGTCAATCCAGAGGTATACACAGATCCCCTTAGTGTGAGACATGTGGACCAAGCCTGACAATGTGGATGTTAACAGCCATGTACATGGGTATATCACGTAAATAGTGGACTACAAATGCCCACACAGTTTATGCATTCACACACTCCTGTCTGCCCTGACATAACTGGTGGTGCAGAGGTCACATGGCCACATACCACCCACTAGTTAGTTACATACATCTGTACAGCATCCTATTGCTTTGTCAGAAATACATGACAATTGTGGTGGCCCAGCAGCAGTACATCTGGCAAATATCTGGACATAACATCACACTGGGTAATTACACTAAGCTGCTAGGCATGTAACAAAACACTGTACAAACTACAGTTAGACTGCCACAACACTGGCCTACATTTCTTATGGGGGAATACACATGTACCTGAAAATATAGTAGGCTCTACAGGCATGTCACAGCACAGAGTAACAGACACCTGTGTGAAAGTGCATACACACAACCAATGTGAACACAGGCACAGCCACATATGGTAAGCAAGCTTAATATTACACTATATGGACTGTCTGATCAACACCATCCTCATATGTGCCACTTACACACTAACCCTACATATACTGTGCGATGACAGAGTGTGGTCCGATGCCTGTCTGCGGTATGGAATATGTGTGTTTGGCCCTAAAAACATGTAAGCTGATAGGATACTATACACTGGAGCAGCATGTAACATCAGATAGAGCAGGACCAAGAACAATGACGTTTACCATAGTCTGTACACAGGCCAAGGTACGTATTCTCAATAGACATACTATTGACAGTCACCATAAGTACACAGACCTCACTACTCTACACACAACCACAGAATTCCCAAGTTATATCTTCAAATCTAACCCCTACTATACATAACATGTCTAGCAGTCTGATATCTGACTGGCTTGTTATCAGGTATGATGTCAATAAATAATGGTGTACAGAACGTATGCACCTCTTACTGCATGACATATATACAATGGTTGACAGACTTGTGCCTGGAGGCACAAACACTGGGCCAATATTGGCATGTTGCTGTGATAACCTCATACATTTACTGTTGTAAAGGGTTTGTTGTGACATATATCCTATATGGAATATGAAGTCATAACTCTCATGGCTGTCACCATGTACTGACTCCAGTCCTCAGACTATGCTTCTGCAGGTCTAAGATAGATCTGTGAGTAACACAAGAAAAATAAGACTCTAAACACTGGCCAGTCTGCAGATAACCCTACAAGTGGGAGTTTCCTCAAACACATAACACTATCATGACAAGTATTAAATCATGTAGACCAGTCATATCCACACAAACCTTGTTAAACCAACATTACTCCAAATGCAAAAGAGCAACACTTACATTCTGTAGTCATGTCTGGAATACCCCCCTCCTGTTTGTTGGCCTGTCTCCACGTGTATGTTGTTAGAGGTATATCTCACCACCATCTGTGATGCTGTTTGCCAAACACCAACATGAAGGCTTGCTCACAGTGAATGAAAAGGACCAACATCCACATGATGTTCCTAGTTATAGGAGTGTGTTTCCATGGAATTGGCTATGGGAATGTTACCACAGCTGTTACTCATGCAATCAGCTAGTTGGGGACTGCAACTCATGCAGAGGCCATCAGCTGATCATGAGCATCACTTACAAAACACAAGCTGTTGCCTGAGCAAAGCAGGTGTACTTCTCGACATCCACCAGAGAGGAAGTGAGAGAGACAGATAGAGACAAAGTAAGACGGTGGGGGGGGGGGGGGGGCTAAGCATGGTTGTGTCACACACTTACCAGTACAGGGTTTCAAAGCCTGCCTATGTATTGCTATCACATGTCTATGCAGTTATTGCATGCACCACAGAGCTTACATACTGGAGAGCTGTCCAAAGGTATATTCAATGGTGAGTGACATCAGCAACAGTGATAAAGGAGGGATAAGGTAGGTGTAGTACACTTGCCTGTCCACATGAACAGGTGTCAAGGTCGACACAGAAACACTCTCTCAGGGACTCACACACATTATCACAGTTGTCATGGTCATGATTAGACTTACTAACTAGCTAGTTTGCCACAATACAGTAATGCCCAGGTATCACATGCACCACAGGGGTTATCAGGATGATATATGGGCAAAGGGTATGTCAATTTGTCTGACATCAAAAGGTATACTTCAGTAGGCCAATGGGAGGTGTAGGGAGTGTGAATGGCATCCAAATCATTATACTTCACACACACACACACAGACACAGGTTTGCCAGTAGTGACATGCATGGGTGCATTGCTTTACAGGTGTGTAGTGGTTGACAGTGCCAGAAGGCTGTACAAGGCTAGGTAAAGGGTATAACTTGGCAGTAGGCCACATGACAATGGTCTGCAGTGTGGATCATGGGTGTAGTGTCTGTATTGGCCCACACAGGTGGGTATTGTATTCATCATCCAGTCATTTGGGTTACTATTGTGGGTGGCCAGTGTTGTGCAATGCTTGCCATGTATGTGTTCTATATTCCATAACATGGACAATGTCTGGGATGTGCACACATCTGACATACATATTCTGTGACATGTGGAAGTGTACCTGGGGTGTCTGGAGCATGCTATGTAGACAGATTGTTATCATTAGATGTGCCATTCCCGACCTCATGTGGTGAGAACTGGCAATGGACACCAGGTTGAACCTGGACCTACATTGACAGCATGATACAGGTATTCTCTGGTGTCAGTGGCATCTGTCCATACAGAGCATGTGTTTAAGGCATGGTATGTCCTTTGTGGGTTACATTTGCTGGTTCTACAGTTGTTGCAGGTGTCCAGAGGGGAACATAGTGAAGGAGCACTGTATGCAGTGAATTGCCTAATGTAGGGATGGGACAGGGTGCTGTGTCCTCTGTAGTCCACTGCAATCACACTATAGTTACTATCTGTGGGCAATATGCAGGGAACTGCCAACATAGTGGTTGTTGCCTAGCCGAGTGTGTTTGTGTATGAGACATGGGTGGAGAATGTTCTCTGGGTAATACAAGGGTTGCCTATATTGTTCGCCAAGCCATGATGTCACATGTAGGGGTATGGATTGTTTACCTCAGCCTCTCTGCTGTTTGACATCTGTTATCCTTGTAAGGTGGACATTGTGACATATAATAGGCCCACCATATAAGAAATTTGCAAAACCTGCTGCACAGTGAGTCCTGTTGTTACACACTCACAGCTACCTCCACACAGGATATGTATGACAAATACACACACACACACACACACACACACACACACACACACACACACACACACACACACACACACACACACACACACACATGCCAAGTCTCACAGTTGCCATGGCTAGTCTTTCCCCAAAGGTGTATTTCAAAGTGAATGACATCAGCAGGCTTGCCAAAGTAGGGCATTGGAAGTTTAGTGACTGTGAATGGCCTCACAAACATTGATCCCTACACAGACAAACAAATGCACACACAAACATTTACACTTGCCATGTCTGGGATTAGAATTTCTACCTACCTAGTACATCATACTACAGCATTATGCTGTTATAGCACACACCACGGAGCTTACTGGTAAAGCCCTTCCCCAAAGGTGTATTTCAAAGTGAATGACATCTGTAGCCTTACCTATGTTGGGCAATGGAAATTGTAGGTCATAGGTTCATAGGTTCATAGGTTGGAACTAGACTATCAGCCCTAGGGCCTATACATGCCTAGACATGACAATTCCATGGCTGCGTCTTCCCACAATATTTACTTCCTTGGACCCCTGTCTAGCAGGACAACTGACATGATCTCCGGAGTCAATTTCTATCTCCCATCCAATCGTCCAAGTTCCTTTTGAAGAGGGCCAAAGAGGGACTCTGCTTGACATGTATGGGCAGTCTATTCCACAGTCTGGGGAGTCTCTGGGTCAGGAACACATCCCTCCAGCATGTATTGTTCATTGTGATGGCAAGATTTGGATCCCTGGAGCATGTGGCTGTGAGGGTTTGGAGTTCTTTAAGTGTAGCATGTTCAACAGCTGTGGGTTTGACATGGCATGGTATGTTAGGCAGAGATCACCTCTGAGAACACAAAATGTGACAGAGTATAGCTGAATGATTTTCAGACAGTCAACTTAGGGCATCTGGTGTAGGCCTGTGATTCTTTTAGTGAGGTATGTCTGCAGCCTTTCTAGTTGTTGCAGATATCTTGTGAGGTACATACATAATGGGCCATTGTAGTCTGTACTGGGTCTACTGAGAGATGACCATATTGGGACAATGGCCTCCTTTTTCCTGATGTAAAGCCCTTAGTAATGAGGTGTGCCGCATAGGTGGATTTCCTGACTGTTGTGGTGATGTGGTTATCAAAGGTTAGACCACTGTCCATCTGTGTCCCTAAGTCTCTTATCACACTTTAGGTGTTTAGTGTACTGCCACCTATGTGGTACTTCACAGGTACATGTCCCTTCCCAAAGGGGATAACTATACATTTCTTGGCATTGATCTTCAGGCCATGGCTCAGACACCAAACATGTCTTTCTGTAAGGCCTTTCTGTAGAATATCCACATCATGTGGGGATTTAATATTGGCTCCCAGTGTGCAGTCATCTGGGACCCTTGTTTGCCACAGTCCCTTACTGTTGGACTGTACTTCAGAGCAGTAGATGCCAAAGAAGTGCGGTGTCCGGACTGAACCCTAAGGTACTCCAACTGCCACTTGTCTGGGGCTGGAACCTACATTTACAGTGTGGGTTCTGTCAGTACAGCAGTTGGCAACCCATCAGATAACATAGGGATTAATGGCCAGCTTGATACATTTATCTATAACTCCAGACTGGGGGATTGTATTGAACGCCTTGGTGAGGTCTGGATAGGCTGTGTGAACCACCTTACCCTCATCCACAGCTCTGGTGATGGATTCACAGTTGTCAATCAGGTTGAGGTGACATGATTGGCCCTTCACAAATCCAACCAGGTTGGGGTCCAGTGTTTGCAGGTTGCCAATCACTTTGTTTTAATTTCCATGATAATAGATTCCATGGCCTTGGAGATCAGGCACATCATACTGCTGGTGCTGTAATTCCCAGGATCTAAGGTGGATCCCCCTTGTGGATTGTGATAACTGTAGATGTGCACCACACAGTGGCCACAAAGCCTGAGGTGTGGCTATGATTAGACATGGTACGTTGGTGAGGTGCCAGTTAATTTTGTAGGTCATGTAGTACAAAGCCCGGGATGTTGTCTGGTCCCATGGCTACTCTTGTCATAGCTCTGGAGAATATGGTTTTAACCTATGTGGCCACTATTACCAGAATCTGGCAGTCTTTCAGTGTTGAGATGGGCCCTTTCGGGGGTGGGGGGGGAGCAGTTGGCACTGACTCGATCTGCCAGGATATTGGCAATACCCTTGGGAGTAGTATATTTAATACCATCCTGTTGTAGCTCAGAGCAGATCTGAGCATTGCTATTTAGATTTCTGACATAGCTATGGAATGGCTTCCAGTTGTCTTTGGCATCTTTGGCTATATTTTGTTCATAAATAGCTTTGGTGGATGTTATGTGGGATCTCAGCTTCTTTCTGTGGCTGGTAAGTGAATATTTTGTATCCTGGAAATTCCCCCGTTTCTGCAACAGGTTCTTCCTTTTGTTGTACAGTATGTTTATGGCAGGGGGCCAACACATTGGCTACCTTTTCTTGGTGGGAAGCGTCTTGGTTCTATATTGGTTGACACGATTCATGTACGAGTGGATGTGCTCGTACAGTGCCTTCATGTAGGATTCAGGAGTTGTCCTTTCAGTTCCCATCTGCATGGGTGTCATGACATTAGTCACGTCTGACATGTGAAGCATGACGGCTTTGGAGATGTGTGTTATGGAGGTTCCTTACTGGGGTGTGGGGGATGGATATGGATGTTAAGGGTGATTAGCTCATGGGCATACCTAACCACTGATAGGGTGACCATAGGTGTGGAGCATTGATTTCCCATGTTGATAATGACCAGGTCTAGGATATTTGAGCCGCTAGTGGGAGTATGAGTCACTTGATCCAGGGCATTGGGAATCATGACTTCCAAGAACCGTTGGACACACATGTTGGTACACATATTTTTCCAAGTTAATGGCAGGGTAGTGTAAGTCACCCAGTATTAGGGTGTTTGGTTGTATCATAATATTTCCCAGTATGTTTCAAAAGCTGTAGTGGGAATCTTGGGGCATGGTGGGGGATCTGTAGCAAGCTATACAATATGGATTGCAGTCTGACCTAGTGTTAGTTGCACCAGGGTATTTCAGACAAATTCTGTTGGGCAAGTAGCCTGGTGGTGTGAATATCCTTGGTGAATATGGACATTCCTCCACCTTTATTGTTTTGGCCCTGGTTTGGTGGCTGACAGGTGTGGTGAGAGCTGTACCTGGTATTGCAGGGGTGCTCTCTGGAGCCTTGGATCAGGTCTATGCTACTGCACAGATATCGATGTTCTGCATTTTTAGGTGTGCCTATTGACTGTGAATGGCCACAAAAACATTCATCCCCACACACACACACACACACACACACACACACACACACACACACACACACACACACACACACACACACACACACACACACACACACACAGCTTCAATGTCTGGGAATTGAATGCCTATCTAACTAGTATAGCACACTATAACATTACACAGTTATAGGACACTCCACAGAGCTTACTGGGCTATGTCTACCCCAAAGGTGTATTTCAAAGTGAATGACATCAGCAGGCTTGTCAGACTAAGGCAATGGAAGTTGTAGTGACTGTGAATGGCCTCAAAAGCATTGATCCCTACATAGATAAATATACAAAGTTCTACAGTTGCCATGTCTTGGAACAGAACTCCTGCCTAACAAGCACATCACACTACAGCATTATGTAGGTATAGGACATGCACAGAGATTATTGGGCTACACCTTCCCCAAAGATGTATTTAAAGGTTAATGACATCAGCAGGCTTGTCAAACTAGGGCAATGGAAGTATTTTGTGTCAGGCATTGCCTTTGTTTCTCAAGTGTGGGAGCATGTCCATTATGACCTTCTGTATTGAATGTGTGAATCCATTCTAGGTAGGTTGTACTCCAGTGCAGGCTTTTGTGTTCTTCACCTACAGCTAGCAAACTGTTTCTGCTGGATATCTGTAGATCGGTTGACAATATGGGGTCACAATGGGTGACAGATAGTGGGTTTCTGTAGGTAATTGTGTCTGTGCTGCTTCTGCTACATGGTCTTGGTGTTAGCAGAGATATTCAGAATTATGTACTGTTTTACACTGTGATGTTTTATGTCATCAAGTACTGTCAGGTATACATATTTGCTTGCAGTAATGTCCTGGGGAACACAGGGTGAATGCAGCTGTGTCAAGTATTGTGATCTGCAGCCTACATATCCTTGCACAATCATGCCATTCTGGAGGGGAAGCTGCAGACACTTGCTGCTGGGTCTGTGTAAATGGTTCAGCACCTTGGTACAGTGGTGACTGAGGACCCCATGCTTGTACATCCATCGACATGACAGTATGGTCATATCCTGCTGTGGCCATACCTCACAGCTGTACAGATTCACACAGGTTACCCAGAGGCAGGGGTCATAATTCTGGACATTACCTCTTCACATTGTGGTTTACAAGCAGGTTTGTAGCCACCCATTCCTGTGTTTGCAGGCAGGGATAGTATGTGCACATGACTGAGTTTTGGACTTCACACATTCCATGCTGCCTATGCTTCTACCCCCCCCCCCTCCCTCTATTATTCTATCCTCTTCCAAACATTATGCAAACATTTTCTGATAAGTTCCCTATAGTTATCAACTCATCCCAGCAGTAATTCCGTGTTGGTCCACAGTTCATGCAGTAGGACATGGTGGACTTGTTACTGGGATTTGTCCACATGGCCTTGCATTTGGGTTCTGTGGACTGTGTTATGTTGTTATTTGGGAGTCCATGACATAACATACATTGGCAGTATGGGTGAGACACAGGCCTTTGGCAAAGGACTGTAGGCCATTTGGTAGTGATGCAGGCCAGCTTTAGCAAGCCATTGCATTGTGTCACTCCTACAGTCCCAGACTGCAATACACTATATTCCCCTGGGGTGACAGGGTAGGTGTTCAAGGTGTTAATGCCAATACTTTCTCTCAATATTGATCCAGTAGTGTGGATGCTGGCAGGGTTCTGCTTACAGCTAGGGACACACCTGCATGGGACACCTGTTCAGCACACTGCATTCTTTGGCTATTGTCATACAGAGGTGGGGTCATATTCTACTCATTCCCAACAGCAGGGATAAGACCGGAGAGTTACATGTGGGTGATGGTGGGGTGAGCTGGGTGCATGTGTGCTATGGACACTACTTGCATCTGACTCACAGATATGCATAGGGCATTCCACTTATGCTGGCTTGTGCAGGGACATCAGCTGTTTCTCAATACTTCATACTTGTGACCTTTGTAGTCTGCCAGTGTTTGGCCAGATGACATTGGTATTCCCTACTATAAGCCCAACTAATGTGCTGCTAACCTGTATGTACAATTCCAAAGGTGGGTCTATTTGACAGTAACATATTACACATTGTTTGTCTGGGGTACTTCCCCCTCTGTACTGTTTGTATGTCTGGGCCCACATTCATGCCATGTCCATCTTTCAGATGGTGACACATATTACTTCCAAACATTTACTATGGCTTACTGCTGGAATACGTTTTGCTGGGATGCATTGTTTTTGGCACTGTGGTTGTGAGAACTTGGCCCTGTCATCGGCAGTACTAGCCAATGGCCAGCAGGACAAACCTCACCATGCCTACATACTGACCACTCTCACACAATATACAATACACACCAACCTAACACACCCAGCCCTGCATATTGTACACATGCTACAATCTATCCTGCTACTTTGGCCAGCTCAGGTAATCTGTGCTCCACTGTTGTTATATAGCTTTAGGACACCTTAGGAAACCTTGTAAACTGCAATAGCCCCGCTACGTTCGCCCCTGCTATGCTCGGGCTCTCTTCGCTCCCCTCCCTGCCTCCAATTTCCTCCCGCCCCCCAGTACCTCTAAATTTATAGTACTATAGCCACTCCCCCACTTTCTAGATCCTATCTGCTTTCATCTGGGATAATTCCTCCCACCCCCATTCTTCTACCTACATTTTAATAGCACATATTAGCTTTCATCTGGCATTCTCCCATCCCCCTTCCAGTACCTTTACCTCACCACTCTATCCTCTGGTGTTGCATCACCAGGTAAAACAGTTCTTTAACTCACTAGCTGAATCACAGATAATGATATACTCCTCTTTACTACCCCTCTTGTTCGTACCATAACTCCTTACCTTGTATGAAAACCAGTTTCTCACGGGATTTCAGGTCCCAAAAAAACATACTATCATCCCAGCTGTAAATCCTCCCACCTTCATTCATACTTACAGTACCAGATCCTATCCAAAATCTTGTTCAGTGTATCAACATCGCAAACCCAGGCACATTAGCTCTAGATCCAAATACTACTGCAACTAATAAACAAATTCCTGAAGTTCATCACCAAGTATAGACTCAACCTAATACTTGGTGGGGATATTCACCTCAACCCTGGCCCACCCACTTCAGATATACATACCCCCTCTACTTGCATCTAAGCTACAAACCTACAATTAATAGGCCAACTAACTCTCTCCTAGCCTGTCATCTCAATATTAGAAGCATTAATAACAAGGTACATGAATTGCATGCACTTCTGGATGTCCACTCCCCTGAGATTGTCTGTCTATCTGAAACCTGGTTAAAACCTAACACTAAAGACAATGAAGTGTTACCACCTGGGTACAACATACACAGACTGGGTCGTGCTTTGAGGAAGGGGGGTGGGGTAGCTGTACTCTATATGAATGTCACCATAGATGTAATACAACCACCTCAGATTAATAACTCTGAGATTGTTGCCACCAAATTGCAACTTAATAAAAATAAATGCATTAATATCATCTGTGTGTACATTCCCCCAGGCAACAATATATCTACACTTGAAGATATCCTACACTGGCTATCATGTCATTACCCCCAAGAAACCCTACTACTTGGAGACTTTAACATAGACTGGGGCACCTGTTCCTCAGAATCCCCAACCACCCATATTAACCTGCATGCATTTACACAAATTATATCCAACCCTACCAGGATAGGTAAACCCAACCAAAAAGAAAGCATACTTGACTGGGTACTCATAAATAGTCACCCCCAACTGTACACCTCTGGTACCCTCCTTGATGGCCTAAGCGATCACCTTCTCACATATGTAATTATGCACAAAGCCATTAATTCCCAACAACCCTTACTCAGAAAGGTTAGAAACAATAAAAACGTTGACCCTGCCAAATTCCAACAAGAACTAAACTCATGTAATTGGTCTATTCTAAAACACTTCCACTTAGTGGAAGCAGTAGCATACTTTAACAACAAATTCCTTGAGATCCTTGATTTGCATGCACCTGTTCATTCAAAGAGAACCAAGGCAAAAACTGCGCCATGGCTTTCTAAAGAGTCTAAACTCAAAATTACCCTTAGAAACAAAGCATGGGCTTTATGGTGTTCTCCTAAAGACCCCCAAGATCACATTAAATACAGGCAATCCAGGAACAAAACCAAAAAATCAATTTTACAAGACAAAAAACAATACTACTGTAATTTGCAGACAGTAAAGCAAAATAACACTCAGAAGTTCTGGGCAGGTTTAAATAATCTACTACATCCTGGACAAACTTCAACCCCAATCCCTGCTGCTACTATTGATAAAACCCCTGAAGATGTTTCTGACAGTTTTAACTGATTCTTTATTGAGACAATTCAAGCCCTAGCTAGCCAACTACCTCCTAGTTCCCCTGGTCCTGAAAGTAGCACTCCTAGAAACCTACTCGCATTCAGCTTCCAACCAGTCGCCACTTCACTTATCCGTATCTTGATCAAAAAATTAAAACCCACTACACTTTCTGCTGATCAGCTCCCTGCCGAGTACCTACAAAAATCAGCTGATGCTATTGCTTACCCATCTCAGTACTATTCAATCGAACCATAGTAGAAGCTAAAATTCCCACCATCTGGAAAATATCCTATGTAATCCCACTTTACAAAGGAGGCAACACTACTGAATTCTCCAATTATAGGCCAATAGCTATACTCTCTCCACTTGCAAAGATTATGGAAAAATGTATTCATAGATAACTCATGCACCACCTAATCCAGAATCACCTTATGGCAGACACTCAGCATGGCTTCCGTCCTCATCACAGCACTACTTCAGCCCTCCTAGCCTTTACCAACACCATAAACCATAATCGCAACAATAATTATATATCCTCAGCCCTCTTCTTGGATCTTTCCAAGGCATTTGATATGGTTGATCACCGACTTTTAATCCACACCCTGCAAACATTCTGTCTAGATACTAGAGCCCTTCAATGGTTTCAATGCTACCTGAATGGTTGACAGCAAGCTGTACTCTGGCAGAACAAACTCTCTAACCTTCTACCAAATACCCTTGGAGTACCACAAGGCTCTATACTAGGGCCCTTGCTGTTCTCCATCTTCATTAATGACCTTTATACTGTCATCTCAAAAGTCAGCTGTATCCAATATGCTGATGACTCTACTCTGATTTGCTCAGCCACATCTCCAACAGAGTTATGGTCAGCTACCCAGACCACCTTTAATACAATAGAAAACTGGCTTTCTGAATGTCGTCTGATCCTAAACCCCCCCCCCCCCAAAAAAATAAAATGCTGTTATTTTCATCAACACGTAGGTCTACCGCTTTCACCTTTACCATAAATTCAAATGATGGCACAATAATCTCTCCTGACCCCTCTACAAAACTATTAGGTGTCATCATAGACAATAATCTAAAATTCGACCTACATGTTAACCAAACTATCAAAACCATCAATAAAAAACTAGGGTCACTTTACAGAATAAAGGCCTTCCTAACCCCTCCAGCTAAAATTGCCATAGCTCGCTCTCACCTTCTTTCAACCCTTCTGTATGCATCCCCTCTACTCTCGAATTTAAACAAGACTGTCCTTAACAAACTCTCAATTTGCTACAACCACATTGCCAGGTTTGCCACTGGGCTGCCTTTTAGGACACATCATTGCATCAATCTAAATCAGCTTGGGTGGCTTGAACTACCCAGTCTAATCCAGTATAACCAATTGATTATGGCCTATAAAATCCTCTATAATCTGGACAATACTCCTGCACTTAAAGATATTATCACCCCCTATAACAATCCTAGACCACTTCGATCCTCTAACAAACTAGTAATTCAGACTAAAAATTAATAACACAGCCGGTGACTCTCTCTTTGCAAACTCTGTAAGTAGATCCTGGAACTCTCTTCCAGCTGATATTACCTTACTTTCCACCTTAGGTCAATTTAAAACTAGACTCAAACACCATTTGTCACTTAACTGGCTATGTCAATGTATCAAGCCTGGCTAACTCTCTCTAGAATGTGTAAAAATCTGTTAACCAGTTTACTGTGTAATTTAATTTAATCCTGGCTTGCGCTCAGGATTAACTCTAACCTGTGGAAATTGTTTAACTTGCTTACTTATGTAATCTCTGTAAATAGTCTGTTTGTAATATGTAATGCTGGTATTATGTAATGCTGTATCTGCTTACCCTTGGAGCTTTTCTCCCCGGGCCTCCGCTGAAAATGGACATGCATCCAGTCGGACTATCCCAGTCAACAAATGTAAAGCAAAATAAATAAAAATAAAAAAATAAAATAAATATTATACCTACACATACATGTTACTACATTTTTACATAGGACTGGGGGGGGGGGGGGCACATCTGACACTTGTACACATTTGCTATGACTGTACTGGTATTTCAGGTACTCCATTTCATTCTGTATTCTGACCTATCATGCTCACTAGAGGCATATCAGTGTACTACAGGTCTTAGGTTCGATTGACCTGCATTTCAGTTTCAGACTTCTTACCCTTCAGAACTAGCATCCCACTGCCTGACCTGTTTTAGTCTGTCTGTGTAGGTCTGGAGGGGGGATGTTCTCCATAGCCATCAATCAGAAGCCTTAGCACAGCCTTTGTTTGTGTTTGTCTACGCCTGTCCTGCTGGCTGAGATGGTTGTTGAGTATGTGAGCCTCCCTGATTGGCATGTGTGTGCCTATGGACACACATGTGGCCCACAACATTTCTTGCAGTGAGTTTTGTCACCTTGTATAGTACTGGCTACTATGGTGACACCAGTATTTGTTACAGATCTCATGCTGCCACTACAGGTGTCTACTATCTGCTGGCATCCCATTCAGTGACCTGATTCCCTTGCATGCTCACATCCATACAATAGATACAAGTAACAAAACATACTACTCCATTCAGCAATTGATAGGGAGAGTGACTTACCTTGTGGGTGTGTTAGTATTGAGGATGGTGCTGGAGGGCTGACTATATTGAATGCACATAGTACACTCCCTATACATGGCTAAACAGAGGTAGTGTCATGTTTGGCATCCCTTTTTTGTATGTGCGAGTCAGAGAGAGGTGACATTCCCTGGGTTCCTACCATGTCAGTGTATGTGCTATGCATTGCCTCTTTGCCATGGCCTTGGCATACTGGGCATGACTCCTTCTGCCTACTGGGGCAGGCTCAGGTTGTTCCTCCTCTGTATCACTCTGTGCCTGTGCAGGCCTTGGCAATGGTGGGGGGCTCTGTGGCCCTGCCCCATGCTGTTCCTGTGCTGCAGCTGTTTCCGCAGGATCATATTGTGTAGCATGGCACATACAATGACAATTTGGGTACATGTAGCTGGTGAGTACTGCAAGGCTCCACTGGATGTGTCCAGGCGCCATAACCATGATTTGAGCATCCCAAACACACGCTCTATTATGCTTCTGGTCTGTGCGTGTGCCTCATTATGGAGTTCTTGTTCGGGAGTGTGTGCATTTCTGATGGGTGTCATCAGCCACGGCTCCAGTGAGTAACCAGCATCCCCCACTAGGTGGCCTTAAGGGATGTCCCCATTGGCACATCTCTGGTACAGCTACGTCATATGCCGGATGTGAGAGTGGTGATAGCTTCCATGGCAGCCAGCACACACATTCATTATAATGCCCTGGGCATCGCATATGACCTGTCTGTTGATGGAGGAGAACCCCTTGTGGTTGATGTAAACCCTACCCTGCTCACCGGGTGGTGCTTTGATACATATGTGCGTGCAGTCTACATCACCCACTACTTCAGGGTATTCTGCTATTTGGTAGAAGAGATGCATATTGCTGGTCAGTGCCTCATGGCTGTTGTGGAAATATACATGCTCACCGGCATGTACTGACATGGCATCCAGGAACTGGTGGAGTATCCCGGATGCTGATGCCTGTGAGATCCCCATAATACCCCCAGATGGTTTTTGGAAGGTACTTGCAGCTAGTATGCTTAGGTCTACTCATACCTTGGTATCCACTGGGATGGGTTCCCCTTTGTTGGTTTTGTGTATGAGGTGTGGCTGGCACAGCTCAACAATTTGCTGTAGGAGGTCCCTGTCCACCCAATAGTGCTCCACTATCTCCAGTGCATGTAGCCCCTGGTAGGTTCCCCTGGGTCTGTACACTCTTCTCCTTCTCCTTACTGTGGGTTGGTCATCAGCATTCACATCCTCACCACTATCAGCCTCTTCCACATGTTGATTTATGATAGCGAATGCAGCCCCTATCATTTTGTTGCTTTTGTTTGGTAAAATGTCCCCACTTGTGTACACTGGTCGTGTAGAGTTTGTGGGAAAAAAACAGAGGGAAAGGTGTTTGCATAGTTTATAGTTGTGTGCTGGGCTGGGCTGGGCTGCTGCCTGTGTAGTTGGCTGATTCTGATACATTTCACCTGCCAGCTATGCTAGTTCTCCTTGATTACCTTCCTACTACTGTTTTCCCTTCCCATTGCCTTCCTGTTTTAGCCCAGTTACGCACCATGCAAACACACTGCTCAGATGTGTACTGAGCTGCTATTTCCTGATTTTCTTTTTTTTTTTTTTCTTTAAAACATGGTGTGCGGTGCGCACACCAATTTAGGCAATGTAAAGTGTGCTTGGCAGCTTCAGACACACCCCCTTGCTTAGCTCTGCTCAGCTAAGGGGAAACCCGAGCCACAGGGCTCAAATAAGCTTACAGTATGCCTGACCCATCCCTCTATGATGTCGGTTAGCTCTTAGGCTTGCACCATAGTCTTCCTGCACCGACATGGTTGGGTGCAGGCCAGCCATGAGGGGGGATCTGTGATTCAGTATTATTCCCCTCATTTGCATAGGATTGCCTGCTAGTGCCTAGTTACAAGTCTGACACTGCACCTTCCCCCTAAGCAACCACTATTCACTGACCATGTTGTATTCTGCCTGCCTTTTAGTATAATGGCAAAATTGTGATTTTGGATAGAATGCTTATTTCAAGTTTTTTTTTTTTAATTTTCGGCCCGATCCCGTTTGCGTGCCACTGCCCTATGCTTAAACAGCCAAAATCGGCTAAAAAAATAAGTTATTTTTTTTTATTTTTGCAACTGCTTTCCATGCCAATGGCCATATCTTTGGCCATTGGCTTACTTTTCACATTATATACACCCTTTATTTGGAGCTGTCATGGCTCCGTTTTTGTAGTTTTCAGAAATGTGCTCAGTTACTAACCGATTACATTTCTGCACACTATACTAGTCCTGTACGGCCAGCTGCCAGCTTCCTGGATCACAAATTCACCTCATTTGCATGGTTTTCACCTGCAAATGGGGTAATTTGCATACAGCAGCTGTGTTCATGCAGGAACAGTGCAGGAGCGCTCGTGCACGTCCCGGTAGCTTATACCTGGATCGCACGGCGGGCATATTGCCTCCAGCAGCTCCTGCACTGTTCCTGCATGCCATGCAGAGCTTGCTGAATCCTGAGGCATATCTTAGGCAACTTATCAGGGTAAGGCAATATCTCCATAGTACTGCAAACATTTTTATGAAGACCTCATCTCTAGATAATTTCTAACCATAACAGAAATGCACCCAAAACCCTCAAACATTATTACATTTATATTATTTTATTATTTACTGAACATGTCACAATGTAGTAGGAAAGAGTTGTATCATTAAAGTTGGAAAAGTTCCCAAAATGAGGGCACACAACATATTACAGCTTCTGACATTTTTATTGTCGTTGTCCATCCCTAAACTGCCATTAGTCAGTGATAGTATCTGCAATATTTAAAACAAGATTATTGAATATTTTAAAGAAAATCAGGCATTAAAATGGTCATATGGAGTCAGAAATAAATTGTCTAAACATTTCATTAGACAAGGCAGAACCTTTTCTTTAAAGACATCCAGGATTGTGAAGAGCTTGACAGACATGAGGTCTGAAGAGGTGAACACTCGTAAAATGCAATTATAATTTAACTACACCTTCAGTCATGAGTGTGTCATACTTTTAAGTGGAGTACTTGTTAGATAATATCCAGAAGTGTTCAAACAAGTTTGGAAAATACAAAGATACTGGAAAACAAGATGTGATGTAATAAGTTTTATTGGCCCAACACAGGTTTTGCAATTACTCAGGCTTTTGATTTGGGCACATCTTTATATTAGAGGCTACTTCCCACCTGGCCAACACATCCCTCCACTAGAAAACCTCATCAGCTGGTCTACCCACCATCTCTCCCAAGAAACTATAATTTTAAGTGATTTCAATATTGACTGACAATCCTGTTCTGGCAACCATCCAACCCATCATGTAAACCTTCATGGCTTCACCCAACTAATCCAGTCGTCAACCAGGATAAATAAAAACTCCAGCAAGTACACTACACTGGATTGGATACTAGTCAATAAAAGCCCCCAGTCATATATAACAGGCTGCTTATTAGAGAGCCTCAGTGATCACCCCCCAACATTCCTACTCAGAAAATACTTATACCAAGCTAAACCTGTCATCTACTGTCAAATACGAAAAAAAAACTAACCTTTAACCCACTCAAATTCACCTCATCCCTCAAAGAATGTAACTGGCATCCTCTAAAGTACCTCAGTCTTGATGACACAGTTGAATTTTTTAATACTACCTTCCTGAGCATCCTTAATCACCATGCCCCCATAAGACTTTCCAGAACCAAAGCACAACCCTCCCAATGGCTAAAGAAAACCACTAAGTCAGAAATGAAAAACAGGGATAAAGCCTGGGAGCACTGGCGCAAAACCAAAACCCCCTCAACTAGACAGAAATTCCTAGAGTTACGCAATGGAGTCAAAAAGCTAATAAAACAGGATAAATTCCAATACTACCACTCTGCCCTAGACTCCTCCCAACACATCTCCAAACAATTCTGGTCCTCCATAAACTCAATCTTCCACCCAGGTAAAGTCAGTACCCCTTCTCCTAACATCCCTCACTCCTCAGAAAAGATTGCTACCTCATTCAACACACACTTGACACAAACCATACTATCACTAGCTAAACAACACAATCCTCCTCCCCTCCAACCCACACCTTCAACTAGTAATCTCCCCACTGCCTTCTCTTTTTCTCCTGTACCTACCTCCAACATAAAAAAACTCTTAACTAAACTTAAGCCCACCAAATTAGCAGCAGACAACCTCCCAAGTGAATACCTACAAATTGCAGCTGATGCTCTGGCCTACCCAGTATCCATCTTGATTAACCGATCTCTGTCAGAAAGTTACGTTGCCACACTATGGAAAGTATCACATATAATTCCCCTCCACAAAGGCGGCCCCTCCACAGAACTAACCAATTACCACCCCATAGCTATTCTCTCTCCACTCTCCAAAATACTAGAGAGATGCATTCACTCTCAGGTCTCAAACTACCTCCTTACTAACAACCTCCTTTTTAATACTCAGCATGTTTTCCGACCAAACCATAGCACCACCACTGACTTACTCTCCTTTTCTAACACTATCCTTCAGCATAAAAACAATGGGCATCTCTCCTCTGCCACTTTCCTAGACCTATCTAAAGCATTTGACATGGTCCCACACAAACAACTCATCTCTGTCCTCAATATCCTATCCTTCTCTCAATCAGTCACCAACTGGTTTCAGAGTTACCTGGCTGACCGCCAACAATCCATTGTATGGCAGAATGACATATCTCCCTAACTACCTATCTCTATAGGGGTTCCCCAAGGATCCATCCTTGGACCCCTACTCTTCTCTATTTTCACCAGTAATATAGCCTCTGCCACCAAACATGGCACACTCATACAATACGCAGATGACTCAACCATCATCTGCTCATCCCAGTCTCTACCCAAACTGCAAAAAGTCACACAGGAAGCCTTTTCCTCTGTTGAAACGTGGTTATCCTATGCCCAATTAATATTTAACCCAAACAAAACTAAACTACTCATCTTCCACCCCACCAAACATACTCAAAACAACCCTCACTTTAACATCACAGCAAAAGACAACACCACTATACATCCAACAGAACACACCAAATTTCTAGGAGTGGGATTAGACAATAAACTAACATTTGACATTTACATATCCATGACCATAAAAAAAGTTCACAAAAAACTAGGAGCGTTATACAGAAATAAGCAACTTTTTACCAAAGCAGCAAAGATTTAAGTAGCAAATTCCCACCTTATCTCCACCCTAGGTTATGCCTCTCCAATATATACCAACCTAAGGCAATGCGATCTAAACAAGCTAGAGACCTGCTACAACAAAATCACCAAATTTGCCACAGGGGCATCCTACCGTAGTCACCACTTTCTCTCACTTGCTGAACTAGGCTGGCTTGAACTCCCTCACCTCCTTCAATGGTTTCAACTCACACTTACCCACAAACTAGTAAACCATCTACTAAATGTTCCATCCCTCCAGAATCTACTCTAACCCTATCGCACCACCAGACCACTAAGATCCAGCAACAAAAATCACTTGCAGATCACTAAAGCCAATAACTCTGCTGGTGAAGCACTATTCTCTTGCGCCGTAGCCAAATTATGGAACTCCCTCCCACCCACAATTACCTCTGTACCATCATGCACCCACTTCAAAACTTTACTAAAAGCGCACCTAAAAACATGCTGGCTATACCCTTGCAACTCCCAATCTAATATCATCCACCTATTGCCTTTCTTTCCACCCTACTAACTACCTTGATTAAAGCAAGCTCGGATGCTCATAAGCCTACTACTTATTATACAGCAGGAACTTCTTATTGTCACAATTGTTAATGTCTGTTATGTACTTGACAGATAAAGATTCTAGTTGTCTACTGATGTACTATGTTCTTCATCTGTAACTATGTTTGTAATTGTTAATTGCTATGTTAATCAAATTGTTAATTGCTATGTAAATCCAATGTAACTACTGTCTGTATATTTTAACTGTGGAGCTTTTCTCCCTGGACGTCCGCTGAAAATGGACCTACGTCCAGTCGGACACTCCCGGTCAACAAATGTAAATAAATAAATAAATAAATTAGCTCTTTTTCAGGAGATATTAATTACTGATGTTAGATACAGTGCTTGAATCCACTTGTGACTACAAAAAGAAGTATATAATTTGCTTCAATTTGGCTAAAAAGAAAATCTTGAAAAATGCTAGGATGGAAAACGTAGCTCATGCTACACCTCAGAGAAATTATTTATGTGTGAGTGTGTGTGTGTGTGTGTGCACGCTCGTGTGTGTGTGTGTGTGTGTGTTAGTATGTACAGTGGATATAAAAAGTATACACACCCCTGTTAAAATGCCAGGTTTTTGTGATATAAAAAAATGAGACCACAATAAATAATTTCAAAACTTTTCCCACCTTTAATGTGACCTATAACCTGTACAATTCAATTGAAAAACAAACAAATCTCTTAGGGGAAAAATATAAAAAAATAAAAAACATACAATAAGCTGGTTGCATAAGTGTACACAACCTTAAGCTAATTCTTTGTAGAAGCACCTTTTCATTTAATTACAGAATTCAGTCTTCTTGGGTACATACCTGCCAAAAATTAAAGAGACTCTGATTAACCCCAAATAAAGTTCAGCTGTCCTAGTAGGATTTTCCTGACATTTACTCAGTTGCCTGCTACAGCAAAAGCCATGGTTCACAAAGAGCTTACAAAGCATCAAAGGGATCTCATTGTTGACTGGTATGAGTCAGGAGAAGGATACAACATTGGATGTACCATAAAACACAGTGAAGACAATCATTAAAAAGTGGAGAAAATATGGGACAGCAGTGACCATGCAAAGAACTGGATGTCCCTTCAAAATTGATGAAAAGACAAGATGAAAACTGGTCAGGGAGGCTGGCAAGAGACCTGCAGCGACACTGAAGGAGCTGCAGGAGTTTCTGGCAAGTACTGGTTGTGTACTACATGTGACAATAATCTCCCATATTCTCCATATGTCTGGACTATGGGGTAGGGTTGCAAGATGGAAGCCTTTTCTTACACAGAAATACATCCAGGCCCAGCTAAAATTTGCAAAACAAAACATCAAGCCTCCCAAAAGCATATGTTAAAATGTGTTATGGCCTGATGAGACCAATGCTGAACTTTTTGGCCACAAGTCTGGTGCAAAGGCAACACTTCACATCACCAAAAGAACACCATCCCCACAGTGAAGCAAGGCAGTGGCAGTATCATGCTTTGGGGTTGCTTTTCTTCAGTTGGAACTGGGGCTTTAGTCAAGGTGGAGGGAATTATGAACAGTTCCAAATACCAGTCACTTTTGGCCAAAAACCTTCAGGCATCTGCTAGAAAGCTGAAGATGAAGAGGAATTTAACCTTTCAACATGACAATGACCCCAAGTATACATCCAAATCAACAAAAGAATGGCTTCACCAGAAGAAAATTAGAGTTTAGGAATAGTCCAGCCAGAGGCCAGACCTAAATCCAGTAGGAAATCTGTGGGGTGAACTGAAGAGGGCTGTGCACAAGTGATGCCCTTGCAATCTGACAGATTTGGAGTACTTTTGCAAGGAAAAGTGGGCAAATATTGCGAAGTTAAGATGTGCCATGCTGATAGACTCCTACCAAGAAGACTGATTGCTGTAATTAAATCAAAAGGTGCTTCAACAAAGTATTAGTTTAAGGGTGTGCACACTTATGCAACCAGCTTATTGTACATTTTTTTTTTATTTTATATTTTTCCCCTAACAGATTTGTTTGTTTTTCAATTGAATTGTACAGGTTATAGGTCACATTAAACGTGGGAAAAGTTTTTAAATGATTTATTGTGGTCTCAATTTTTATATTACAAAAACCTGGCATTTTAACAGTGGTGTGTACAGTTTTTATATCCATTGTATGTGTTAATGGGTGTGTGTGTGTGTGTGTGTGTGTGTGTGTGTGTGTGTGTGTGTGTGTGTGTGTGTGTGTGTGTGTGTGTGCGCGTGTGTGTGTGTGCCTGTGCGTGCACTTGTGTGTGTGTGAGTATGTATGTGTGAATATGTGTGCGTGTGTCTATGTGTGAATGCATGTATGTGTGAGTATGTATCTGTGAATGTGTGTGTATGTGTGAATGTGTGTGTGTATGTGTGTGTGCCTGTGCGCACACTTCTGTGCATGTGAGTATGTGTGAATATGTGTGCTTGTGTGTGTCTATGTGTGAATGTGTGTGTGTGAGTATGTATTTGTGAATGTGTGTGTGTATGAATGTGTGACTGTGCTTGTGTGTGTTTGTGTGTTTGTGTAATTATGTATATGTGAATGTGTGTGTGTGTGTGTGTGTGTGTGAATATGTATGTGTGTGTGTGTGCGTGTGTGTGTGTGTGTGTGAATGTGTGTGTGTGTGTGTCTGTATGTATGTGTGAATGTGTGTGTGTGTACATGTGAATGTGTGTGTGTGTGTGTGTGTATGTGTACCTGTGTGCGCACGTGTGTGCAGGTATGTGTGAATATGTGTGCGTGTGTGTGTCTATGTGTGAATGTGTGTATGTGTGAGTATGTATCTGTGAATGTGTGTGTATGTGTGAATGTGTGTGCATGTATGTGTGTGTGTGCATGTGAGTATGTTTGAATATGTGTGCTTGTGTGTGTCTATGTGTGAATGCATGTATGTGTGAGTATGTATTTGTGAATGTGTGTATGTATTTATGTGTGAATGTGCTTGTGTGTGTTTGTGTGTGTGTGTGTTTGTGTGTTTGTGTAATTATGTATATGTGGATGTGTGTGTGTGTGTGTGTGTGTGTGTGTGTGTGTGTGTGTGTGTGTGTGTGTGTGTGTGTGTGAATATGTATGTGTGTGTGTGTGTGTGTGTGTGTTTGTGTGAATGTGTGTGTGTCTGTATGTATGTGTGAGTGTGTGTGTGTGTGTGTGCGTGTGTGTGTGTGTGTGTGTGTGTGTGTGTGTGTGTGTGTGTGCGTGTGTATGTATGTGTGAATGTTTGTGTTTGTGTGTGTGTGAGTTTGTACGTGGAAATATGTGTGTGTGTGTGTGTGTGTGTGTGTGTGTGTGTGTGTGTGTGTGTGTGCGTGTGTGTGTGTGTGCGTGTGTGCGTGTGTGTGTGTGTGTGTGTGTGTGTGTTCTCATGTGAATGAGAGGGGAGAGAGACAGAGAGACAGAGAGAGATACAGATACTGAAAGTGTACAACAGGGTCAAGACATGCTATATAATCAACGTTTGGCATGTTACATTAGAGCTAGTGTTCATTGAGCACAGAAGATAACAGTCAAAGAGACTGCTTTGACATTTAATGAGAAAATACATTTCAAAACAAGAAATGCGTGGGGAGATTAATTAAATCTTGGAAGGAAAACAAAAGTTATAATTTGTAAGAAGCTAGTCTGTCTAAACAAGCAATCTTTTATGAGATAGACGTTTTGCTTCAAAGAAAATATGAATTAGCAGTAAGGTACAGTTCACAATGATGAGAAAGGCATGGACTACTATGAGAATTATATATAAGGTTATAATGTATGGATAGTGTATGCAGTTAGTACATTAAACAGGCTGTATTTAGCTAACTGATAAAAAGAGAGAAAGTAGGAGAAAGCGAAAGATAAGAAGATGGTACTGTTACATAGTATAAGATACTGAAGGACAACATAATTGGATAAAAATTTATTATAATGTTAAAACTGAGTGAACATTTTAGGCCTTATCTACCTTTTAAGTTTATGGTTACTACTATTCAGACCACGACATTGCCATATGTGAAAACAATTACTCTCTTTTTGTGAATAAAATACAGATGCTAAAACATAGATCCCAGTAATCTAAACAGCTACTGTTAATACTCTGAAATAGTCATCACCTGGGATTCAGAGTAAATTAATTAAATCATTCATTACCGGAAAGAAAAAAAAGCACATTTGTTGCTCTTCATTGTATCTTATTTATGTCCACTGCTAGTTGCTCAAAAGGAAACTTTAGGTATTATAGTGTCTCATAAAACCAATATTTAGGTTCATACCACTGACTGTCAGACTGAACATTTGAATTAACTTAATCAATAGGAGAACCATATGCCCTATTGGTGCTAGTCACCCAGGACTGAGAGATCAAGTGAGTTGCTATTCCTCTCCAATCATCCAAATGGAGTCTGGAAGTGCTGTGGGCTCTTTGCTTGCCTCTGAGGCAAGTTCTCTGAAATTCTCAACCTGAAAGCAAGACAGACAATCTGCTAAATATATGAAAGTTTAATCTTCAAACTCTGAGGAAGGACTAAATCCTAGGAGACCTGGACATTCTCTTGTTCAAAACATGAAAACTGCCAAATTATCACAAAGGAAAATCACTTTCCTATTACCCAAAAGGTCAACCCAAACCACTGGTCACACCCAAATGGGGATAAGCTCCAATAATGAAATGCTCTTTTTTAATCTAAGCACCCTATAATGATGGCCATGGAGAAGAAAATAATGTGAGCTGACAGCAAGCTCCCATCCCATGGCATCAGTGAACAACTGAAATTCCAGGGATGACATCCAATCTTTCTGTTAAAACATGATCATGTTGGAATAAGCCAAAATATTTTTAAATGGATATATCTTCCTTAACCCTTTTAGTCACTGCTACCGTGTGATGCTTGCACCCCCCCCCCCCCAATTAGCAAATTAGACAGGCAGCTGATGAATGGCCTGCCTGGAGCAGTTGCCCTGCAGGTAAAATTAAGCAGACCCAAGAATTCCATGTCTCAGAAAATTCTAACCTTTTTGAAGCCTATGTATTGGTGAATTGCCTCCTTCAATTTTTGAACATTATCCAGGGGGAACCCTGAACTTGGAATGTAAAACATCTGTTTATAATCCCAGAAAATGCAAAGATTTTAGATGGCATTCAGATTTCCTTTCTGACAAAGGAACCCCAAGCTCTGCATACAATTGCAAAAATGCATTCAAAGCAGATTCTGCCCCTTCTCTCCTTTCAGCAATGAATAGGAAGTCATCCAAGTAATGGAAAGCCAACTGCTCTGAAGCACACTGTGGTTGAATCCAGTGCAACACTGAGATAAATTTCTCAAATATGCAAGTCTCCAAACACTCCATTGGCATGGCAATGTCCAAGAAAATCTCCCCATCAACCATCAACCCCAGGGAACAACCAATCTGAAGGACAGATGAGAAGTAAATGTCAGGCTGACACAATATTAACCTTCATCAACCGGGGATCATTGAACCTACTAATGATGTCAATGGCATCCTCCAGAGTAGAGTATTTGACCTGTGCATCCACCCTGCTGATAATGTCATTAACTGAACAGCCTGAAGGGAAAGGTAGACAAATGATTCTGTAATGATCTGGTGTCTTTTGTGAACTAAACCTTGGGGTATATCTGAAGGTGAGGGACAGGGAGAGTAGGAAAAGGGACCCAGCACTCTCCCTGTGGACATTTATTTCCAGATGAGTTCTTTCTATTCCTTTTCTTTACCATCTACAGAGAGCAAATTGCAAAATGCATAAAAGTGAGACACCACCTCAGCCATCAAAGAAAACCAATGAGAAAACCCTTCCAAAAGTTCTTGTTTTAATGACTCATTTGGATAACCTTTAATAAGCTATAAAAGTCACATAGGGATATATAAATCTACCCCAAGCTCCAAACCGGTTTCGGTATACCCTTCTTCAGTGGAGCACACAAAAATAGAAAAAGTGGAGAGCCAACAGCAAAACACCTGATACTATATAGTATCTGCCAGTCATGCAATATCCAATCATAAGATAGTAATATGGTCTAATAAGACCTTAAATGCCTACTTGGCATGTGTATACATAATAATGTATTAAAAATCCAAATAATCATAAAGTTTGTGTAACATGGAACTAGATATAGTTATATTTCCTTTGTACTCTAAATATATACAACAAAAATTACATCCACATTAATATGGTAATGCAAAATTATACTGTAACCATAGGGAGTAGAAATGTGTGCTATCCATAAAAGGTCATCAGTGTAATACACATATTTGGCCATAAGAATAATATCCTTAAGTACCAAAAATCCTAATAAAACATACCTAATGTGATTATAGATGGTCATTAATACCTGGGGGAAATAAGGCACCTAAGTGTATGATCCAATATTTCTCTTTATGTGTAAGTATATTTTCCCACCCCTGTTGGTGACTTCTGTCACCCACAATACGATCTATTATGGTGAACATAAACTTGGCAGTAGGGTGTTTAACTGTATGTTGGTAGAGGGCATTTGTAATTTTCTTATTTTTAATATTGCTTCTATGTTCCCCTATCCTAATCCTCAATGACCGAGAAGTTTTTCCTACATAAAATGAAGAGCATTGGCAGGTTGCAAGATAAATGACCCAACTCGTGGAACAATTTCTAAAAAACCTTAAATCGTATACCTTACTGGTATTAGCACTACTAAACTGTTTAGTTTTATTTACCTGGCTACATGACATACAATGCCCACAAGGGACAGTGCCCACTAATTCTGTACCAGTCATGGTTAATTGTCTGTATCTGGCCCCTCCACTTCCATGATGTTTATAATGTGAAAAAATTGAACCTAGATTTTTGCCCCTTCTATAAGAAAATTGGCAACATGTACCCAGATGTTGTCTGAGAGTGTCATTAGCCAACAAAATATTCCAATTCCTCTCCATGATTCCTCTGATAATCTGATTATTTCTACCATATGTAGTGACAAATCTCAGGACCCCATCACCTTTCTTTTTCTGATGGTCCTGGTATTCAAGAAGCTGATGCCTAGTGTAATTGTCAGAGCAATATTTAGCAGATCTAATGTCAAACTCAGCATACCCTCTATCAAGGAATCTATTCATAAGGTCTGAACTGGCCACCTCATAATCATCCACACTGGAATTAATCTGTTTGACACGACAAAACCGAGATTTAGGGATGTTCCGGACAGTGTGGCGGGGGTGCATACTTGAGGCATGTAGCAACATATTATATTCTGGATATTTCCTGTATATTTTCGTGCCTAATGTGTTGTCAGGCTTTCTGTAAACATTGACATCTAAAAATTCAATAGATGTCAAGTTACTATTAACTGTAAATTCAATGCCCCAAATATTGCTGTTAAGATAGTCAACAAATTCTTTAAGATATTCAATATCTGCTCGCCACACCATACAACAATCATCAAGATATCTTCGCCAAATATCCATTTCCACAATATAAATGTTGTGAGATGTATCATATATTAGATATTCTTCCAACTAGGCCATAAAAAGATCTGCATATATTGGAGCAAAGGATGCCCCCATTGCAGTGCCTTGTAGTTGCCAATAGCATTCACCTTGGAAGTAAAATATGTTTTTATTAAGAACATGCTCACACATACAAATCAAAAGGGTATTAAAACCAGGTGGATATAGATTAGTTTTTTCAAGCCAAAACTGAAGTGCTTGAAGACCAGCCCAGTGTGGAATACTGGTGTATAATGATTTTACATCTAATGTACAAAGTAACCAGTCAAATTCAATTTGGGTCTCTGCTATAATTTGTAAAAATTGTGTGGTATCCTTGATTCTAGCTCTGACATTAACCAGGAGTGGTTTCAAATATTCCGTCAAATAGGCTGATAATGGTTCACCCCTGCCACACTGTCCGGAACATCCCTAAATCTCAGTTTCGTCATGTCAAACGGATTAATTCCAGTGTGGATGATTATGAGGTGGCCAGTTCAGACCTTATGAATAGATTCCTTGATAGAGGGTATGCTGAGTTTGACATTAGATCTGCTAAATATTGCTCTGACAATTACACTAGGCATCAGCTTCTTGAATACCAGGACCATCAGAAAAAGAAAGGTGATGGGGTCTTGAGATTTGTCACTACATATGGTAGAAATAATCAGATTATCAGAGGAATCATGGAGAGGAATTGGAATATTTTGTTGGCTAATGACACTCTCAGACAACATCTGGGTACATGTTGCCAATTTTCTTATAGAAGGGGCAAAAATCTAGGTTCAATTTTTTCACATTATAAACATCATGGAAGTGGAGGGGCCAGATACAGACAACTAACCATGACTGGTACAGAATTAGTGGGCACTGTCCCTTGTGGGCATTGTATGTCATGTAGCCAGGTAAATAAAACTAAACAGTTTAGTAGTGCTAATACCAGTAAGGTATACGATTTAAGGTTTTTTGGAAATTGTTCCACGAGTTGGGTCATTTATCTTGCAACCTGCCAATGCTCTTCATTTTATGTAGGAAAAACTTCTCAGTCATTGAGGATTAGGATAGGGGAACATAGAAGCAATATTAGAAATAAGAAAATTACAAATGCCCTCTACCAACATACAGTTAAACACCCTACTGCCAAGTTTATGTTCACCATAATAGATCGTATTGTGGGTGACAGAAGTCACCAACAGGGGTGGGAAAATATACTTACACATAAAGAGAAATATTGGATCATACACTTAGGTGCCTTATTTCCCCCAGGTATTAATGACCATCTATAATCACATTAGGTATGTTTTATTAGGATTTTTGGTACTTAAGGATATTATTCTTATGGCCAAATATGTGTGTTACACTGATGACCTTTTATGGATAGCACACATTTCTACTCCCTATGGTTACAGTACCATTTTGCATTACCATATTAATGTGGATGTAATTTTTGTTGTATATATTTAGAGTACAAAGGAAATATAACTATATCTAGTTCCATGTTACACAAACTTTATGATTATTTGGATTTTTAATACATTATTATGTATACACATGCCAAGTAGGCATTTAAGGTCTTATTAGACCATATTACTATCTTATGATTGGATATTGCATGACTGGCAGATACTATATAGTATCAGGTGTTTTGCTGTTGGCTCTCCACTTTTTCTATTTTTGTGTGCTCCACTGAAGAAGGGTATACCAAAACCGGTTTGGAGCTTGGGGTAGATTTATATATCCCTATGTGACTTTTATAGCTTATTAAAGCTTTTTGGAACAAATTTTGCTGGCCGTTGTGTTGTTTCATAGTTTGGTTGGCCGTGCAAAGCTTTGCGTGAGAGGTTTGGTGTTGATTTTTCATTTGGATAACCTGCCAACAAGTGAAAGAAAATGACAGACTTCACTGGAATAGAATAACTTCATTTTCTATGTGAGTGGTGAAAAGGATGAAAACCCACAAGAGGACTAACTGGGGAGCCTCCAGAAACCTGTCCATCAAATGCCACCACTTTTTTCACCACCACAACTGAACCTTCCATTTCTCAGCACCTAAGGACAAGATGTCCAGTAGCAAAACGTAAGCAGACATGCTGTAAATAAACTGGCCACAGGCAAAACCCATTGTTCAGAGTCTAGCATGTTTTCACCTTACTGTGACTTTCTTCCATGATCCCTGGAAGTGAAGCCTAGGCCTAGTCAACCATCACAGCTATCCAGGTGTCCATATATTTCTCCTTCCACTTAAGGAAAGAGTCTATGGCTTTGAGCCTCCTGATCTTCTGATCATTACTATAACCGTGACCTCCATCCCCAAACCATAGCACATCCTTAACTGACCTAAAATAAGCTAACAGAGGTAAAGCATGGATAGGGTTACTCCTTACCAAGACAGCCATAAAAAAGTAAAGCCAGAGAACCAATTATCCAAGTTGTGTACCTGAGACATACCTGAATGCCTCTTACCCAGGACCACTAGGACTGCCATTAAGTCCTTACTACCAGTAACTTGGGCACCCATGAGATGCTGAACACCCTCACTTTCAAAAATATCCATTTATTCTCCCTTAAAAACCTTGTCTTTCAATGACTGGGGTATAACCCTATCTGTTATCCAGGGGTTAACTGCTACATTATCCTGTGTAAGAAATGGTTCACGAGGAAAAGCCCATGAAACCACACTGGAATCTAAGATGTGGCTACCCCTAACATCATCTGCATCTTGAAATCCCTTCTGTACATTCAAATAAAAAAAAAACTGACCCCAGTTATCTCAGACCTGTTCAAAGAGGTACCCAAATACATGTCAGCTGATTCTGCAATACCTGACTCTTCAGTAATCAAGAAATCAGATAAATTACCTGCCATCTCAGATGGCTCTGTGGGAACAGGCACTGCACTGTAGGGTTGACCTGATCTCACCTCACATCCCCTTTTCCTTCCCTGCCTCTGAGGCTTGCATGAAGGAGCTCTGTACATCTGTTCCTGCATTACCTGTTTAACTTGTAATCTTTTCCCAGCTTCTTTCCACTACAGCCTGGTGTCTGTTCAGCTGCCATCTCTTCAATAAGTGCCTTTGTCTGGTCCAATAGCTCATCTCATCTCATCTAGAAATCTGACATAATCTGCTCCTTCACATTAGGAGGTACAAACAAAAGGATAGAAAATCATTTCTCGCCTTCTAATTTCTAATAACTCCAATTTAAATAAATACAAGAAAACCAACAAAGAAACAAAAAACACAAGGGAGTTAAGTTGCCAACAAGAATTATAGTAACAGCAAAACAGATAATCCAAATATAATGCCTAAAATTAAAAGTATGAGTACAGAGCAAAATTGTAAAATGTTCACTGTACCTGGCTAAAAGGTAAAGACTCCCCTTGCACCAGTGGCCCTCTTAAGAGCATGGATAACAGAATTATTATTATTTTTTTTTCATTGCAATTGCCTTTATGGACAGTTGAGGACTTATATTATTAGACAGTAGTTATGGTTATAATATTAATGTACTAATTAGTGAAAATAAAAAGCTAGTTTTATTATTAAAAAGGTGCCAAGGTAGAACATAGCATTATACCTATATATTATGTTGTGGGATGGGGTTATTAAAAAAAAGATTGCACATGTATATAATAGGAGGGCAAAATGTAAAATTAAAAAAAAAAACTGATACTTGCTTTAAATACTTTTTATGTATAACTAAGCTAAAAGCAGGAGTATGGATGAAGGAAAACTTTGTAAAGCAGCCTAGAGGAAAGATGGTGGCAAGCTGCTTTGAGCATTCTAGAATGCTGAACAACAGAGTGCTAAAAACAAGCTGACAGACAAGCCACACCAAAACCCATTACAACAAGAAGTAAGGAGAAAAAATCACAAAACAAAGAGAAAAGAATGCTGGTGCAAACCATCACTGTAAACAAATAAGGACAAACTTAAACAGATTAATGGACGAATGCATAAATAATAAAACAAACTGGAATCCTTTTAAAATATTAATGCTGTTAACTTGAAACATTGACAGCCTAAGGAATGAGAAATTATATAAATCATCTGAAGTAAACGAAGTCTATAGCTTAATCACTATAGTTTTTTATTAAGTGTAATCACCATGCTTTGAAAGGTCACTTGTTAAAAGAAGAGTAGAAAACTAGGGAACTATTAACTCCAAAGTGGCAGGAAATGTATGTAATTGGGTCAATATTGAGGAAGGTTTGCAAGCCTTTCTGTGTTGGAGAGAAGCCTTCTAACTTATCAGTGGGAGTGGTAAGCACTAGGTGACCTGTCTACCGCATAAGGAGTGGTTCTGGCCCAGAAATTGTAGTTATTGGCCGTTTGGGCAATCTTTTCCATCTCTCTCAACTTTCTGATTTGAAAGCCTGCATTTGCACTTGTTTCTGTCCTGTAACTCGTCTAGTGCAGATACAGATTCTTAGTTTTAGCACTTAAATTTGCTTATTCATGCTCAGCACTTGTTCAGAACTTGTAAGCACTAAATAAGCTACTAATTACTATAGCACTCAACCTTCCTCATTACCTAGAGGAAAACAGTTTTTGTACTTACTTTTCTCACTTGCTTAGAGAAAAACAGATCTTGTACTCACTTTCCTCACTTATCTAGAGGAAAATTGTTTTTTATTCAGTCATGTCCAAGTGTCAGCTCCCAGCATTCTCTCCTGTCTATCTGATGAATCTGGGCATCTTGAGGCAATGTAGAAATTGCCTCATGTAGACAGACAACCCTCTCCTCCTACCACCCAACACTACAGCCTGTGAGAGATGCACTTATCTAGCCAAACTGGAGGTAAAGCTCTCACCAATCAAGACTGAACTTGACAGTCAAGAGGAGAAGGTAAGCATTTGCACCACACCACACTCATTACATAGTCTCATTAAATCTATACCACCAAAATCCACATATAGTAACACAAAAACATTCGCGGAGGCTCTCAGTAATAATCTGTATAAGCAAAAGAGACCCCCAAAGCAGAAACACAAGCAACCTCCATCGCCAAACACAACCCAAATGACACATAGCCCACAGACTCAGTGTGCCACTCAACCACAGCCAATAAGGTAAAACAACGTACCTAACACACTAGTCATAGGTGACTCTATAGTCAGGCACACTGCTGTCCCACTCACCATTCTAAAGAAGAAGGTTACTGTCAGCTGCCTGTCGAATGCCAGGATCCGCCACATAACCCACGCAGTCAGGTCACTCCACAACAAGTACAAATGTGACTCTGTCATTGTCCATGTTGGTGTGAGTGACCTGAGATGTACCTCCCTGGACTACATGAAAAGAAACATGGAAGAGTTCTCTGATCTTGTAGCCCAGGCAGGTATGACCCTAGCCCTGAGTAGCATTCTGCCATTGCCCAGAATGATACTGCAGTACAAGGACAAAATGATTGATTTCAACAATTGGCTAAGCTTCTTGTGCCATTCTAAGGGATCCAGTATCTGTCTGCTTGGGATGACATGGTCGACAGACCACGATGCTTTGCCAGAAATGGCCTGCACCTGTCATCCCTGGGATTCCAGATACTGGCTAAGGCTCTTGCCGCCCCTATAGTGCCTTTTTTAGGCAATGTTCAAATGACAAATTCACCACCATAACAGGAACAGGCAAGCAAAATCTGAGGGTAATGCTACTCAATGCTAGAAGTCTAAATCTCAAAATGCACTCATTCGAAGAACTCCTTAAAATGGAGAACATCGATATCTGTGCAGTGACTGAGACCTGGTTCAAGGCTCTAGAGAGCACCCCTGTATTACCAGGCTATAACTCATGCCACACTGTTCGGCCATGTAACCTGGACCGAAACACCAAAGGCGTAGGTGTGTCTATATTCATTAAGGATATCCACACCTCCAGGCTAGTTGCTCAGCATAATGCATCTGAGGTTATCCAAGTGAAACTAACTCTGGGCAAAACTGCAATCCAAATTGTAGCTTGCTACAGATCCCCCACCATGCCCCAGGATTCCCACTACTCTTTTCTTGATGTACTAGAAAATATTAGGGTTCAACCAAACACTCTAATAATGGGTGACTTCAACTACCCCACCATTAACTAAGAAAACTACTCGTGTACCAACTTCTTAGCGCAATGCTTTCTGGAATTCATAAACTCCAGTGCCCTGGATCAACTAATCCACACCCCCACCAGGGGCAACAATATCCTAGACCTAGTCATTACCAACATGAGTGACCGGTGTTAAACAACTGAAGTCAACTCCTCGTTGGTCATATCCAACCATAAGCTAATCACCCTTGATATCAACATCCCACCCTCACCCCTCATTAAGGAAACCATGGTAAAAAATTCTCCAAAGCCAACTTCATGCTTCTTAAGACAGAAGTGCTGAACTTCATGACACCCATGCAGATGGACAATACAGTTACAACTGCTGAATCCTACACAAATGCACTCTATAAGCACTTACACGAGTGCATGGATCATGCTATCCCAAACAGAACCAAGACACTATCCTCCAAAAAAAGGAAGCCAATCTGGTGGTACCCTGCCATAAACAAACTGTATAACAGAAGGAAGAAACTGTTGCAAAAGAGAGTAAAATCCCATGAGTGGCGGAGCTCCCTGGTCAGCCTCAGTAAGAAGCTGAGATCCCTTATAAGATCCTCCAAAGCTAGCTACGAAAACAAAATCGCCACTAATTCTAAGGACAACCACAAAGCATTTTATAGCTATGTCAAGAATCTCAATGTCAACACCCAGATCTGCTCTGAGTTACAGCACAACGGCGTGAAAATTACTGAACCAACTGATAATTCAGTGCTAACTTTACCCCCCCTCACCCCCTAAAGGGCCCATATCTATACAGGAAAAATGCAGAGTCCCTGTAATCACAACTACGCAGGTAAAAGCTGGACTCTCTAAAGCTAAAGACATAGCATCCATGGGATTGGACAACATCCCAGGCTGAGTTTTACACAAACTTCAGAATGAACTGGCTCACAACCTAAGCACCATGTTCAATAATAGCCTTGCATCAGGCTTTGTGCCCACTGAATGGCACACAGCAACAGTTATCCCACTCCACAAAGGGGGAGCCACCACTGATCCCGGGAACTATCACCCTACTAGCCTGACGAGCCTGGTTTGCAAGGCCATGGAACATATCATCATGGAACTCATAAACAAAGACATTGGCAACTTCCAAACTCTGGATCCCACCCAGTTTGGGTTTGTGTAAGGCAGATCATGCCTCCTGAACCTGATTGACTTCTTTGAGGCAGTCACCAAAGCCGTAGATGAGGGTAAGGTAGTTCAGACAGCCTATCTTGACCTCTCCAAGGCTTTCAACACCATCCCCGATTCTGGAATTATAGCTAAACTCACTAAAATAGGTATAAATCTCTACTTCACAAGATGGGTTGCCAACTGGCTCACTGACAGAGCCCACACTATAAAAGTTGCAGACTCCAAATCTGACCTCAAACCAGTGACAAGTGAAGTACTACAGGGTTCAGTCCTGGGACCTCTCCTGTTTGGTATCTACTTCTCTGAAGTACAGGCTGACACAGAAGGCATCTGGCTAACGAAGTTCACAGATGACTGCAAACTAGGAGTCATAGTCAAGTCCCCAAATGATGTGGACATCCTACAGAAGGGTCTCGCTGAGACAGATGCCTGGAGTCAAAGCCATGGCCTCAAGCTCAATGCCAAAAAGTGCAGTGTCATCCCCTTTGGTAAAAACTCTGTACCCATGAACTACCACATAGGCAGCAATCTACTTAACACCGAATGTGTGATAAGAGACCTTGGGACCCAGGTGGACAGTAGTCTCTCCTTTGATAGTCACATTGCCACAGCAGTTAGGAAGTCCTTCTACATGGCACACCTCATCATAAAAGGGCTCTCATCCAGGAAAAAAGAGGTCATTGTTCCCCTCTACTTGACACTCATTAGACCCATTATAGAGTACAATGCCCCTTTTGGAAAGTACCTCACAAGACATCTGCAGCAGCTGGAAAGGCCACTGAAGTACCTCACAAAGAGGATTACTGGCCTCAAACAAATGCCCTACACTGATCATCTCAAAAAACTCCAACTTTACTCCGTAGTATATCATCCACTCCGAGGTGATCTCTGCCTAACATATAAAGCTATGTCAAACCCAGAGCTGTTGGACATGCTACACCTAAATAAATCCCAAACCCTCCGAGCTACACACTCCTGGGACCTAAACCTTGTCCCCACAATAAACAGGACATGCTAGAGGGATAAATTCCTGTCCCAGACACTTCCCATACTCTGGAACAGGCTACCCATCTATGTCAAGTTCGTTCAAGAAAAATCTTGATGAGTGGATTGGAAATAGGAAATACTCCCCAGGGATCACTTCTGTGTCTCTGCTTGACAGTGGCACAGGAAAATAACTTTCTTAGGTGTTGTAAGACAGGGAACCTTGTTGGCTAGGCTTACTTAGGCCCTTGGGCCGTTAGCCTAGTACCTATCTATGAACCTATGAACAAGGAACACCCACAAACATTACTCTCAACTTCTTAGCACAACAGATTTTAAATATTGCTTTTATAAATTTAGAAAGTTGCTAAAATAATAGGCTCTGCAATAACATGCATTTTTCAAAGGATACAAAGCCTAAAACTCAAAAGACTATTATTATTTAATGACTCAGTGATTTGCCAGAAAACCATAAACTTTATTAGGAAAGGAGCCAAAATATGATGCAAAATCTAGAAATTCTATGAACATTTGTATAGTTGAGAGGCATGCTCACTAAAAACACTCCTGGATGTGATGTAGATAGCCCGACCACACAAAGCCCCTCAATATCCTTTCGTTTTCCCTCTTAATGTATATATATATATATATATATATATATTTATATTCTTATGCATAAAAGAAAGTAACTCTCAAGAGCTTGCTGGCTGAGTGGCAATGAAGTGTCACTGAACTACTGTGCTAGTCACCAAAATATATGCACCCCTCCCCCATCTCAACTAGCCCAAATGCATCACCACAATGACTCAAATCAGGACAAGCCTGAATTCATTTAGGTGACTATACAGCAAAACTCTTAAATTTCCTGCAAAGAAAACAAAACAAAATGAAAAAGGTGTACTAAAATCAGCAGAAACCATTAAAAAGTAGGAGAGCAGAAAACTTAGCACAGAAAAACAACTCGATAATTAATGAGTTCAGTCAGCAAATGTATAAACACAACCCTTCAATTTTGAGAAAGGAAATGAAATATGAACAAAACTTGTTTAAACACTATTATTAATGCCAGAAATCAACAGGCACTAAGTGCAGAAGGAATAAAGTGATTTCTTGATTTTGGCTTTGAAATGAGGTCAAAACACCACATTTAGCTTTTTTTATACTTCTGAGGACTTGTAGCAGAAATAAGAAGCAAGTCTCAGTCAGTGCATTGTAGCTGAGCTAGGAATTTACTCAGATCAATAAAGCAACAGCTTTTTTTATCAGACAATAATGTTAACTTCCTAGAACAGCAGCACTTATCCTTTCCAAGTGAATATCACCATCTAAGACTGCCTATGCACTTGGATAAAACATTGCAGTAATAGTAGCTAAGTTGTAAATATTAGAAATGGAGTGAAGCAACAGATTTAACACAGGGAAATAACAGTTTGCTAGAATTTGTTGTAATAGTAACTTCATTACAAATACAAAAGAGGGAGGAAAAAACAGCGAATGTAGCACAGGGAAACAAATCAGTAATTCATGAATTCAATTAGATGATTGTATAAGTACACTTACATTTTCTGCTAGGAAAAGAAAGAAAAAGAGCAAAATGTGCTCAGATTTTACTAAAAGTGGCAGAAATTAACATGTGGCAATGAGTGAGAACAGACAGAGTATCTTGTTGATTTTTGGCTTAAAAGTGAGGTAAAGCCATCACTTTTAGCTCTTTCAGCACTTGTGCACTCATATCCATCCACTGAAGTCTGACAGCAATGTCATAAATATTGGACAAAAAATGTAGTGTTGGCATGATGAAATGTAAAAACTATTGCAGCCTAAATGTTACAGCGATCAGAAAGGAACTTGTGAATACCGAAGACCAAGGTGTTTAAAAATCTTGAATACTGAATTCCCCTACTAGTGTGAGCCCAAAAATGAGTTCTAAAATCGGTCCTGCATTGGAGCAAGTTTGGCACTTCGATATCGTGGACTTTGGCATTTTGGTAATTCAGTATTATGATCTCAGGATTATGGGTTTCAAAGTTACTGGCTTCAAGATTGTGATAGTAAACATGTGCATATACAATATATATATATATATATATATATATATATATATATAAAATCAGTCTCAGTGGCTTATTAGTTAGCTTAGCACTTTTACCCTTTGACTCCCAATGGACTTCATCAGACTAAAACATTTTAAAACATAACCAAGTTTAAATAACGTTTGTTGCAGATCACATGTTCGATTTACACCGTTCACCAATAAGTCTTGCTCACAAGCATTCTATTTCCTATGGTTTATTAGTTAGCACTTTTATCCTTTGACTCCCAATGGACTTCATCAGACTAATAAACATTTTAAAACACCAGCAAGTTTAAATAAAGTTTGTTGCAGATCACATGTTAGATTTGCACCATCCACCAATAATTGTTGCTCACAAGCACTCTACTTCCTATAGTTTAATGCAGTAAATATATATCTGTGAAAAATGAACATATTGCTACTTCAGCACAGTAGGAAATTATTTCTAATTCATTCTTCTATTTTTCAATTCTGAATTGATGCTAATAAATTCATTTAAACCAGGCGGAGATGTTAGCTGCCAGTTTGAATTGTTAGAAATGTTCCCTCTTGCCAAACAATAACTCAACACATCCTTCTCTTTCAGAAGTACTTGCACTCTGCATAACACAAAACACAAATTTCTAAAAATGTGTACTTAACGTGGAGTGCTTGCATAATGCAGTGTAATTATCTTTACTTTTTATAGTATACACATGTTCTTTTTTGAATGAAAGACATTACCCATGGTAATCATTTGTTCTATGGAACAACTGTGTACAAATATTGCACATTTAATAAAATACTATATTTGATGCGTAACCAAAATAATCTTAATTCTTTTAACATCGTATGTGACATTTTTTTAAATTATTAATTAGAAAGAATTGAACACAGTGGGAGACAAAAAATAAGGAAGGGAACATATGCTTACATTTTATGGCACTTGCAGGTTCATTACTAATAGCCCATTTATTGTCATGAAAAAATAGGGAAGGCATATATATTGTTAATTGTGCAAGCAAGAATGTTGTTTTTGTTGCTGCACGCATCTCCTGTAATGCCTTTTATTTTGGCAAAACAAACAGAAAACTTCAGCAAAGGGTAGAAAGCCATGTACATGCTGTAAAACGTACCTGTCACCAACCTGAAGTATCTGGCTTGACCCTGCCAATATAAAAAGTAGTAATTGTTACACTGATATATATTTGATTCAAATAAACAACAGTCGTAGTTTATGTTCCAGCTAGCTTCACCTAAATATACATTAGTCCTGCAAAATTAGAATTACAATAGTAAACAGCAGGGGCAGTCATTTCATCACAACTAACACCATCCTCATTGCCTACCAATAGTATGTTTTGACCTTGTCATGTCGAAAGCATAGAAAAAATTGCTTGCATTAATGTATTTTTCTTGCACAGTACCAGTAATCACAGACTGTATACCAGCTTGTTCCATCCAAAAGCACATTAGTCCTGCAAAGTTAGAATTACAATAGCAAAGAGAAGGGCCGATAATTTCAGCCACAAACAGGCCCCATACAATTGTCTGCCTAAAGTGTCTGGTTTGACATATCCAGAATAAAAATAATATTAGTGCATTAATGTATTGTTGCTTAAGAGAAAAAATAATCTGTCTGTGTTCTAGCTTGCTTCACCCAAGTACACATTAGTCCTGCTTGATGTTAGAATTAAAACATCAAACAGCAGGGACAATCATTTCATCAACAAGCAGCCTCTTCACCAGTTGCCTGTGTAGAGTATCTACCATGCTCTACCAGGATAAAAAAATGTAATAATGGTTATGTTTATGTACTTTTATTTCACAGAAACAGTAGTTGCAGCTGTATCCCAGTTTATAACCACAAATGGCACTGGCATCAGCATCAACGCCCTTTTTCTCAGTTTGTATATAGGGTCAGATTATCACCTAGTATCAATGTTTATGTTCTTCTTCCTCCTGATGCAGATTTACTCTCTCATACCTTTCTGTTCTCTCTCTCTTTAGCACATCTTCAGAATAATTTGACACTTTTCATCTCTCTCTTAAGCACATCTTTAGAATAACTTGGCACTTTTCACCTTCTGCTTCCTACTCTCTTGACTCACAGATTAGCATTTATTCCAATTTATCATCTTTCCTCTGCCAACTCCTGTTTCCTGAATCAGAAACCACATTATGTTATGATCACTATGAACTTCATACAGGGTCCAGCATATTCCCGTGTTGAGTTCAACACATTCTGTAAATCCCTACCTCTACAAGGGTCTTTAATGACTTATCCTTCTTTACCTTTTCATCTTTATTGTTGCAGTTATTTGGGCCTACATTATCATGACTTTTTCTCAATTTTCCTTCCCCTTATTGTCCTGGTCCACTTCGATAAGCACACAATACCAAAAGACTTTTGATGACCTTTATTAAGCTTCCATAAACATGACTGTTAACCAATAGTTATACATTTCAACCAAAACATGACACAGGTGATAACATCTATGAAAGAAAACATAAAATAACCATAAGGGCAGAATGACCACTCACCCTTGATAAGCAGCGTCCCCCACTTGCTCACTTATTCTTGCACTAACAAGGCAGCATTACCCTGCTTACCTTCAATTTATTTAATTACACCACCATCCAAATACAGAGCTCTGCTTGCTTATTAACTTATCCAACAGAGCAATCATCATTTTCCTTCCCAACTTATTGAACTGCACATCCAACACCAGAGGGGGAACAGAAGAGGGCAAGCCTGCCCCTCTTCTCCACCTACCTATAATCCCCACTAATAAAAAGGGGGAGGGTGGGAGAGTAGCAAGTTCACACCAAAAATGTGACTCCTACCTCAGTTACACTTGACAAAACCCTCTAACCCCTCCCTACCCTTACCTTATATCCTCCTAAACATCCCTTCATCCCAGTTAACCCTGTCCTCCCCTTATTCTCTTAATTCCTGCTAATCTATGTATCTAGCCTCACATGAAGATGTCCCAGGACAAAATGGTCTGTTCCAAACCTCATTTGTCCTGGTCCACTTCAATAAACACACAACACTGAATGACATTTGATGACCTTTATTAAGCTTCCATAAACATGACTGTTAACCAATAGTTATAAATTTCAACCAAAACATGACACAGGTGATAATATCCATGAACGAAAACATAAAATAACCATAAGGGCAGCATAAACACTCACCCTTGATAAGCAGCATCCCTCACTTGCTCACTTATCCTTGCACTAACAAGGCAATGTTACCCCACTCACCTAAAATTTATTGAATTACACTACCATACAAATAAGCAGCTCTGCTTGCTTATTAACTTATCCAACAGAGCAACTGCTCACTTTCCTTTCTAACTTATTGAATTGTACATCCAACACCAGAGGGGGAACAGAAGAGGGTAAGCCTGCCCATCTTCTCTGCCCACCAACCTGACCAGGCTGTTGCCCCTCACTCCAACCACAACTTCCATCCCTAACCACGATTAGGTCATTAGGCCATACATCATTTTGTGTACCCCTTCCTATGCTAAGATATATGCAAACTATAACCTCATAACCTAGCATAATTCTTGCACATGATCTAACTAATCCCTATGACCCAAACCAATGGAAGCCTCACAATGATCCCAGGGCATTCTCAACCACTGGGCCACCAATACTAAGCCCACCACTGCTGAAACCATGCCAAGACAATTGCATACCACCATGCCACATTGCAACCCCATTTTATCGCTCCATGAAAATTTCTGACCAATGAATGTAATAATCATCTTAAATTTCTTTTAAGCTCCATTCAATAAAATGTTGCCATCATACCAACTACCCATTATAAACAATAAAACACTTAAATCACCATTATGGCTTGAACCAGTATGACCCCAGTATACCAGCAACAGTAAACCAAACCAGCAAAGTAACCAAATACAATATACCAACAAACTTGAGAATGCCCACTTCCACCTGGTTGCACTAAGTCAGTGACATGCCATCACTGCCCAGAATGTAGTAAATCAACCCAACCCAATCTCTACTGAAACTGCCATAACTCAAAACTAAATCCTCCTGTCAACCACACCCCCATCTATCTCACAAACCTAACTTACCCCATGCAACCTATTAATCCCCAACCCCTGCTGACTGCATTACTACCTGACCCATTCCCAAGAAGGATCCCAGCTACCAACAATACAGTGTGAAATTCAATCCTGATGCTCCCCACAAAAAATCCAGTGAAACGATACATTACCTTGTGACTGCAGGGAAGGAAATAAACACAAATAAACAAACAACTCCATATTCGGCTGCACTGCTTGAAAAAAAACATGAACTCATTTCATACCTCTCCATCAGTCGACACATTCCTCAGCCTTCTCTCTTGCCTGTCGAGTCCACATTCCTTCAGCCTATCAAGTTATGCCCACTCTGCACATCCCCCTTTGTGCCCTCAGTGTGATCTGTAAAAGAAAAACTGTAAATACTCCTCACAGTCATAATCCAAATCCTTATTGACATCATACACCACCAGAGGCATTACTCTTTCATCAGCTGCATAAAATGCCCACACTTCCAAATACAAAACACGAAAGACACTTAAGATGTTCTAACAATTCCCCCTTAAATTACTTCCAACCTCACATATTAATGCAAGAACTGATACCGATCCGAAATAAAACAAATCATTACGTTAAAAATGCCTATTCAACAAATAAAATGATTCCTCTGCAACCAACCTATGAGTTCAACAAAATTGTTAATAATTTAGGCAAAGAACATTAACACTATCACTTGCCATGCTAATACAACAGGTTACAAAAAACAAGGGTGCAAAATTCCCCCACAAAAGCTTCACCTCTGTCCTTCTGAATAAGGATCCTACGATTGTTGCATGCCCCCCCCATTTGGGAACCCCAAACCATGCCATACCAACCCCAACCTACTCCCTCATCACCTGCCAACACAATACCCAAACCACACCAAGTCCTACATACTTTAGTAAACAGTGAAGTACAATAAAATAACCTGTGTCCTCATTGTACAACTCCAGCAACCAACACACCCAGCACATCAGAATTGATTACCCTTAACTTCCTACTGGCCTGTGACTGCTACTTACTTTTCACTTCATCACATTGGGCCCATTGTGCATCATTATATCAATAGAGACAGCCACCGATCCCCTTACCTTCAAAACCACTACCTTCAATCAATGACTGATGTCCACTCTGTTGTTCCCCACCCACAAAAGATAGCAAATTGCAAATTCTCAGCACACACACCTACCCAAAGTTCCTGAAAGCAGCCTTAAATGCCACTGGGCAACCCTGTTATTCAACGGCACAGCCACTACAGTAGCGCAAATTCCTCATTACCAAAAGAATGGTGTCTTAGCAGCTTCACCTCAAAGCTATTTGTACTGCAATCATCTGTAGCACAACACTGTTATATTAAACCTACGTCCCTAGCATCTGGCAATGATCTGGTCAGACTTGCCAAGATCTTAAAGCCGTTCACCTTCCTGGTCAAAATTAACCAAACCAGCCATCAGAGTTCAATTCAATGAAATAAAATTAGCCAAAACAGTCGGTGGTAAAAAAAAAAAAAAGACACCTGGCAGCAACCAGATAGAACAAATTTAAAATATTGCCCTTACAAACTTAAAACCTTAATAGAGCATGGTTTACATTAGCATGAATCCATGAAGGATATAAAGTTTAAAACTCAAACGTCTGTCATTTTCTAATGCAACTATTGCACTGTACTTAAAAAGGAATTATTTTCACTTATAAAACTGACATCACTCATCTTGTAGCCTTCTTCCACTGTTTACTTGGCTATGCAAACAATATGGATCGTGAATAAATTACTTTGACACTATAGCTCCCAATTGACACAACACAAATAACAGACTTAATAGAAATTACAAATGTGTTCATCAATGGATGGCTGCACACCTCAGGGTGCCAAATATGGGCAAAGCCAAAAGAATGGGAGAGTGAGTGACCTAGAAAGCTGGTAGAATAACAGATGTGCACTCGAGTAACCCACGAGCGTGACCTCAACCTGGGCCATGACATCAATAGGACTTGTTAGTGGGATAGATTTGTATCCCAGAGACTCCCCCATCTGTGGAATATGTACCCCCTACATGTCAGAGTACCTCATTATCCCTTTTGAAGCATAACCTGGTTAACTGGATGGGACAAACCCCTCATAACAGAAAATATACCCCTGAGATTCCACCTGTGTCCCTGCTGACATGGGGCTCTGAATGCTGACTTGTCTAAACATGAGCTAAACTCTTGGCTAGGCTTATAAGGGCCTCAGGGCCAATAGCCTAGTAACTTCATATGATCTTATGTTATGTACTTCCTGAAATGAAAAGTCTATCATTGTCAGTGACTCCATTCTGCAAGGATTAACCAGAAGGCAAAATGATATAAGAGCAGACCAAACTATGACAGTAATCCACCCCACCCCACCCCCCCATGTTCAAAACATCAACCAGCTTGAGGAGTTCAACAGTCAAAGGAGCACGTCAGCACCACAAACATCCCAACAGATTCCTCCCCCACTCTTCAAAAGCACAAAAAAAACTGCATGGCCAACTGCCAGTAGTCCACTGTGTAGTAATGACCTTCACACAAGTCTCAGATCCATACCTCCCAGAGCAAAATGTGGCCAAAAACCCTCCCTGTGCATATTGTAACATACTGCTCCTATAATTCTGTCCTTGCACCCATGAAGAGAACCCAAAGTACAAGCTCAAAAAGGAATGAGTTCTCCTTATCTGCAGTTAACATACTAATCCAAACAGCATTTCATTTTGGGTTGTTATCCCAGTCTTCACCTTGCCAACAGCCTGCTTTTCCTTTATCCACTTAAAATAAGGTGTATATGTGGCATATCTCCTAGTCAACTGTCTGCCAAGCGAGGGGATGCCAAGGCAAAACCCTCATTGTGCTAATCAAACCCTGCACCTTGCATGTGTAGAATAAACACATTACCCTTATGCCAAATTCCCTCCGGATCCAACCACTCTAAGTGATTTGTAGACTGAAGCATGCCTGTCAACCTCTTAGTACAAATTCTGGACAAAGCCTCACAGAAAGGGGGCCAAGGGTACAATATATGGACAATTTTTTTAAATATAGCTCTTATAGACTTTTAAAGTTGCTAAGCATAACAATTTGTCATGGCACGCCCTTTGGAAGGATATAAAGTCTGAAACACAAATGTCTGTCATTATTTAATGACATCAGTCCTCAGAGCATTCCAGTGATTTGCCAGAAATCACAATGTTTATGAGAAGCACACCAAAACTGCAAAGCAAAATCCGGACACTCTTCAAAAAACTATACAGCTGAAAGATGTGGATTGAAGCCAGTCTGTGTTAAAAAAAAAAATTTACTGTAATCATCCAGAAGCAAACCTGTTGGCTCCATTAAGTGTCTCCTCGTACCCAAGAAAACAGTTCACCACCCTGCAGAAAAACCATAAAATGCATTATTTATTTAAGGGAAGACCGAGTCATAATCCAGACCTTGTAAGGAAATCTTGACCATTGAAAAGTATCCCACTACTAGCTGCCACTAAAATGCAAAATGTCCCCCAGGACTGATTAGTACCTCACTGTGCATGCTCCACCATTTTCCCACAGGAAGCTCCAGAATCAGAAACCTGCTCTTAATACAGTAACCTGTGAGACATTATAGCAAAGAAAGTTAAAGTCTAGACATTCAGCACTCACCCATAACTCTGAATAATCAAGGGTTACCCAGTAACACTGAAACAAACAAGAAAGGACTGTTCAATAAAACGTTTAACAGACCAGGTCACCAGCTTTTAATAACAATTTCATATGCACTCTAACGCCTTCATCCATTGTTCAAACTCCTACCCTGCTTCATCCAACTGACAGCAAACCTGGACAGATCTCCCAGCTGCTAATGTAGCAGTTTTCATGTCAGCATATGCTTACTGCACACTTCATTATTTAGTAACTTCAATCCCCAGATCAATCCAGCAATTTATCAGAAGACCACTTAACTATTGCTCATACTGCTTTAATGCATTAGGGAAAGAGAAAATAAAAAGTTTACCGGTCTTGCCATAGCATGAACTTCTGAAGGGTATAACATCTGAGCTTCCATGACTGTCCAGAATTTCAGCTCCACCCTGCATGGAAAGGCCAGAATCTGCCAAACCACTGTTTGCACCCCAACCACCCACACGAATGACCGCTACACCTTTTACCACATTCTACAGAATGGAGAAGTATGAGTCTACAGCCGCTGCACTAATAAAACTATCTGCCACTCCACAGTCTGAGAACAGTCCTCTCAACCCCCAAAAACATTCGTAAGGTTCTTTCAGTTGGAGACAGCCCAGAAAACTCCAGAAATTGTCAATTGTGAGTCGGGTGGGTACAATCGAGCTATAAGAGGCCATGAGATATGTCTGAACTCTGCTTTCTCCTTCAACTTCATCCATCTTATTTATGTGCTTCCTACAGAGTAAGATCAAGTTCTCATGTTTCTTTACTCTGAAGAGGCATTATGTGTGTGTGCATGTTGGTGTGTGCCTTCTCCTTCAACCATCTTATGCATGTACTTCTCTTAGAGATGTGTGTGTATGTGTGCATGTGTGTGAGATATCATAACACTGACTGGAGGGCCTCTGCTTACATTATAACAATCCTGATTTTTTTTTTTATGAGTTGTTACGCAGCGGTTAGCATTGTCACCTCACAGCAAGAGATTCTCCTGTTCAATTCTCGGCAGGACCGCCTTCCGTGTGGAGTCTGCATGTCCTCCCTGCAGTTGAGTGACGCCAAAGACATGCAGATAGGTGAGTGCATGAATGAGTGTGTCTTCCTTGAAGGATGGGCATTGGGCTGACAACTCAGCACCATAAAAATCCACTGCCAATCATGAGCAGACCGGAGTTCCGCTGCGGCAACCCCTAACCGGGAAAAGCCGAAAGACATTACTATGAGTTGTTAAAACCCCGTCAAAACCACTTTGCCATGAGAAACAGACTAAATTAAGAGTCAAAATGTGAACAACCCCAACAGAGCAGCCTTGCCTCACTCCCACCTCACTATTTAACCTCACCAAAAAAAAAAAAAAATTACTAACCTTTGTTAGAACACACTACCTCCTGTACCACAGTGCTATAGGCAACCACTTGAAGGCTTACCTGACCATACAACCACCTACCAGTCATCTCAGACATAGAACCTGCAGTAGCAAGTTCACGCCAAAAATGTGACTCTTACCTCAGTTACACTTGAGAAAACCCTCTAAGCTCCTCCCTACCCTTACCTCATTCAATCCAATTTATCCCTATCCTCCCCTTATTCTCTTAATTCTTGCTAATCTATGTATCTAGTCCCACTTGAAGATGTCCCAGGGCAAAATGCTCTGTTCCAAATCTCATTACTCACTCTCAGGTCTTTCAGTATCACCTTGACTGCGTCCAGTGGCCTATATACTACAATTAGCCTTTGGATTCAACTGAAAATTTCTCTGTTATGGGGGTCAGTAACCTTGTTTTTCCCAACACTGTTTATGTGCTGCAATGTGTTTCTTTTCCTGCAGGCATAATGCAAGCTCTCCCTCCCTTTCTCAGTCACTCCCTTAGTCAATACTAATAACACATCACAAGTCCCACCTTCCATGGCCACTGTTTCTCTTATGTTTGCAGAGTTAGTGCCTCCCTCGTAAAGCAAAATGCAGCTGATTCGCCTCATTCCTTACAATCCTAACTCTATGTAGTATGAAAAGTCCACTCCCATCCCTCTCTGTACTGATACCCCTCACTGTTACCTTCTCTTTATTTTCCACATAGGGCCCTTCCCTCACATTAAGTTTAAAGGAAGCCTGTTTTAGATATAGTTTTACTGTCATGCTGTCAGTGTCCGTATCCTACTTTTACTAAGACAAAGATGACTAGTGACAAGTACCCCTTGGTTCTATATGCTTTCCATACTATTCCTCTCTATATTGTTTCCTTGGCCCCTTATTGTATTTTAGGCTTTCTTCCTTGTTATGGTAATGAGTGTGAATTAAGCAGTGGCAGCAGTTCTGAGAATGAGAATGGGTGACACACATTTCCGCACAAGGTCCCAGACTCCAACACAGTTCATTTCACTATGTCTACCTCTTCTGCATGTGAGATCATTTGATTCAATATGCTCAACCTCTTGAGGATTATCTCTCATTTTTCAGTAGTATATCATCTACACATAAAATATGTTTGCCAGGAATACAATACCAGATGCAGAGAGGTCAGCCTTGAAGCTGTTCTAAACAGAAACAGTTGTTTTACAAAGGCCCTACCAGTCACCATTTAAACATCACCAAGCTTTTAGCCTTGTTAAATCCATTTATTTTACTTTTTTATGTTAAACAAGTAGATTGGTAGGATCATGAAGGTCCTTTTTCAACTGCAACCTAAAATCTGCCATTTGCATTTGATTATGTATTTGCATTTAATATACATTTCAAACAGTTTGCCCATATATCATGTTAAGATATCCACTGGTTTCAGAACTACTATTCAGTCTAGAACCATGCTATTACTTTGATCATTAGTGCCCTATAACACTCCTGTTGTCTCCTAAATATTCTCATCTGCAGTGTTGTTGCTTGTGCCATGTACAGAAAGTATAAGGAAATGCTAATGCACTGAAAGAGCTCATTTATTTATTTATTTACATTTGTTTACTGGGAAATTCTGACTGGACACAGGTCCTTTTTCAGCGGATGCCCGGGGCGAAAAGCTCCATGTCTTTCCTAAGCTTCTGTACTACAGCAGAATCCATCCTTGAATGCCTTCAGTCACACTTCTTAGTCCCCAAAGTACATAAACCTAACTATCTCTGAAAACTTGTACATACCAGACAGTTTTTTCCATTTGCCCTGCAATACCAGTTGTATGCATACTTCCTTTATGTGGCATGACAGTCTACATAGATTCATAGGTTCATAGATGTGTTCTAGGCTAATGGCCCTGGTGCCTTTACAAGCCTAGCCCATAGGATTACCCTGGCATCATGCCACCTGACCTTAGTTCCCAGTGCCTCTGTCAAGTAGCACCAATGGAGTGATCCCCGGGGTGAATTTTCTATTTCCCATCCACTCATCAAGATTTCTCCTGAAGAGGGCCAGTGAGACAGTTTGACATATATGGAAAGTATATTCCATAGCATGGGAAGTCTCTGTGTTATGAACCTGTCCCTCCAGCATGTTCTGTTGATTGTAGTAATGAGGTTGAGGTCTGCGGAGTATGTAGTGTGGAGGGATTGGGATTTCTTTAGATGTAGCATTTTTAACAGAGTTGGGTCAGACATGGCTTTTTAAGTCAAGCAGTGATCACCACTAAGTAGGTGATATGAGACAGAGAATAGATGGAGTTTTTTGAGTCATCAATATAGGACAGGTGTTTAAGGCCTAGGATCCTCTTTGTGAGGTACTTTTGTGGCCTCTCCATTTGTTGCAGGTGTCTAGTGAGGTACATGCCAAATGGGGCATTGTACTCTATGATTGGCCTAATGAGGGAAGAGTAGAGGAAGACAATGACCTCTTTCTTCCTGGATGCAAAACCCTTAGTAATGAGATGTGCCACATAGAAGGACTTTCTGACCACGGTGGCAATGTGATGGTCAAAAGAGAAGTTGCTGTCAACCTGTGTTCCCAGATCTCTCATAATGCCTTCTGTGTTCAGTGGACTGCCATCAATGTGGCAATTCATGGGAACTGGGTTTTTCCCAAAGGGGGTGACAACACATTTTTTGGCATTGAGTTTAAGGCCATGGTTCTGGCATCAGTCATTGGTCTCAATGAGACCTTTCTGTAGGATGTCAACATCACTTGGGAAGTTAATAATAGCTCCCAACTTGCAATTGTCAGCAAACTTTGTCAGCCAGAGTCCCTTTGTGTTGGCCTAGACTTCAGAGAAGTAGATACCAAACAGGAGAGGACCCAGGACTGAATCCTGTGAGACTCCACTCGTGACTGGTCGGCAGTCTGCTACTTTCACACTGTGGGTTCGATCTGTCAGCCAGTTTGCAACCCACCTGGTGATACAGGGGTTGATTCCTGAATAGGGAATGGTATCAAAAGCATTGGCCAGATAAAGGTAGGCTTTATGAACCACCTTGTCTTCATCCACAGCTCTGGTGACTGACTCATAGAAGTGGACCAAGTTGAGCAGGCATGATCTACCCTTCAGAAAACCAAACTGTGTGGGATCCAGAGTTTGGAGATTCCCTATATCCTTGTTTATTAAGTCCATAATGATGCATTCCATAGCTTTCATATCAGATTTGTCAGGCTATTGGGGCGATAGTTCCCAGGGTCTGTAGTCACTCCTCCTTTGTGGAGAGGGATGACGGTAGCAGTGCACCATTCAGTAGGGACAAAGCCTGAGGTGAGGCTCTGACTGAACAGGGCACTCAAGTGAGGTGCCAGTTCTCTCTGTAGTTCATGTAGAACACAGCCAGGGATATTGTCAGGTCCCATAGAAGCTGTATTCTTGGCCTTGGACAGTGCTGTTTTAACCTGTGCAGCATTAATACTGGGTGCCTGGCAATCTACTGGTATTGTGATTGGTCCTTTGTGGGGGGGAGGGGTAAAGTTGGCACTGAATCTGTCAGCCAGTATATGGGCAATATCTGTTGGCTCAATATAGGAGGTACTGTTGTGCAGTAGCTCAGACCTAATCTGGGTATTGCTGTGGAGATTCTTTACATAACTATAGAAGGCCTTGTGGATGTCTTTACTATCTGCTGCAATTCTGTTTTCATAGTTAGCTTTAGAGGATTTGATGAGGGATCTTAACGTTTTGTTGAGGCTGATAAAGGAGTTTTTCCAGTCTTGGGACTTCCTCTTATTCCACATTAGTTTCCTCCTTCTGCTGTAGAGTTTGTTTATGGCAGGGGACCACCATATTGGCTTCCTTTTTTTGGAGGAGAGCATCTTGGTTCTATTGGGTATGGCGGGATCCATGCATTTGTGTGTCTGTTCATGCAGTACATTGTTGTATGATTTGGCAATCATGCAACTATTCTCCATTTGTATGGGTGCCGTGAAGTTAGCCACCTATGTTTTTAGGAGTCCAAAGTTAGCTATGGAGAAGTTTTTCATGGTGGTTATTTTTTCAGAGGGGGTGGGTGGGTGTGTGGGATGTGGATTTCCAAGATGATTAGTTTGTGGTCGGATCTAACCAGAGAGGAGTTCACTATTGGTGTAGAGCAATGGTTGCCCATGTTAGTAATGACCAGGTCAAGGATGTTGCTGCCTCTAATGGGGTGTATTTCTACTTCATCCCTTCTATGGCATTTTGTCTCCAACCTCACTTGTTCCCCCATTTTATACCTACATGCCACCATGTAACTCCATTTGTTTACCTTTAACACAGGTCTGCTGGATAAGCATAATTAATACCAAACTCCCTGAGTTTTTCTCTCTCTCTGTGGATACATCCTGACACAAGGGGATAACCAAGTGTCCGCCCTAGATTTATGTCTCTTAGGAGACAAGCAGTTACACCTCCAATGTCTCTCAGGGACAGGTGTAGAAAAGAACAGCAGTTTTGCATTAAGCAACGACTGCAGCTTCAGGCATTATCAGTACCAATGGCCTGGCAGCCCATTACTAATGCTGTTTCAAAAGACATTTTTTCCATGAATACAGCAGTCTGCAGTGATTTAAAGACCAGTATGTTATGGATGGTCATTCTTTTTCTTCTCAATAGCTATTCCAAGGTTGTACCATTCCTGGCTGGGGTAGAGCTGAACACAGAAACATTCCTTCCATTAGAGGATACAGAGGAAGGAAAGATACTCAGTCCTGCAGTACTCTGCTAGTCTGCTTTCAAAGGAATCTGTTTCCCAGACACTGATATATAGACCAAAGGAGTGCCTATATGCAAGTGTATTATCAACGCATAAAACATGTTTCTGTGTGGCTTTTTTGTTGATTTGCTGGAAAAGGTCTAAAATCCACTATGCATCTCTGCATGTTAAGTACAAAATTGCACCTCCTTCTCCATATATGTTATCTACTCGGTTTATTATCAGTTGACTGAAAATCAAAAGATTGAATCCCAAAAAGAATGAACATTTTAAATATTGAATACATTTTTAATGCAAGGGGCAAAACTCCCTGCTCCCCTCATGTGGGGGGCTGTGCCCTCCCACACCCCCCCTCCTAAATATATAAACCAACTCCAAGATTGCATGACAGTAGAGAAGGGGCAGATTCCATCATTCGATATTTTGAATTTTCAGTCTTTTTAGGATTCGGTCTGTTGATTTTCAGTCATTTGATAATAAACCTATCTACTCACATTTGTCTAAGATTCAGTATACTTTTCCATTCCTGTGACATAACCATATTATAGTAAGATTATGTAAAAACAGCTTTCCCTCCTCAAAAGTTTCATTTGTTGTGCATTCACTGTATACCCTCTTGGCAAAGTAATGCAGGTATAAACTGCCTACCAGGCTTAAATTACTAGCAAATAGAATGCAATATTGCTATTAAAAAGGAAATATTCAGAGAAAGAGACAATAAAGCACATGGGAAGTATTCTCATTTCCTTCCCTTGCAAAGTTAAAAAGATAATTATTTTAAATAAAAAATATAATGAATTTGGCTTGCTGAAGGCCTGGACTTTAAGATTCTAGGTATAACACTGCTATCTAACTTAAAATACAGTATATTGTTTTTAATTACAATGGAACTGTTTTTTGAAACCATGATTTAAGGATAATATAACTTTATTTATTCCCACTTGGCTAAAGTTATAGACTGACTGCTAGAGACAGCATACCAGCCTTCCACTGTTAATCCAAAACTGAATTAAAAAAGTTATCATTACAACATACAGTATACACAAAAAGGTCAGCTATGTAAGCATCTTCCCTGCAGAGATGATGCGGCAGATGCACATAGGTAAGCAGCAATCTACCTGGAGTTACAAATGCCATGAATACAATACTAACTTGCACAGATGTCAGCTTTGAAGCTGTTTTAAACATAAACTAAAACAGACGGTAATAATAAATGAAGGCAACATGACCCACATGGTATGTCAGTGCCATTACGTATAAGATAAACTGAAGTTCTTGCATTCATATAGGTCATTTTTGCTTGCTGCCCATCAGTGCGATGGCACTATCTTAAAAGTCAATGTTGAAAAGAATTGTATTTTGTTACTGCATGAATGACTGCCCTTCCCAAAACTGTGGACTCATTTACAGTGAAGTACATATATGAAGATAAATTTGTGTCTGCATCTTATAATCACCAACTAAGCGCATTCTGTAAATAAAGGTCATGACGTACAAGTCTGATAATTTTTTTGAATATTTCCAAAAGCTTCTGAGTATAGTTCTGTACTACAAAATCTCACTGGTAGTCCTGCTTATTAATTTATATGCAATGTTCTTTCACATTCATTTCACCATAGACATGTATATTTGACATTATAATTTGTAGGCTGAGAAAATCACTCTATATCTTAAGCATATGAACATGCTCTTGTGGAAAAGAGCTAACATTAATGCACTGGAATACAAAAAGGTTTAGTGTGACAGGAAGCTTTAGCTATGTCAGTTTTCCCCCATCATGATAAGCCATTCAGATTCAGAGACAATCCTCTACCTAGATTTTCTGCTTGCAGGTTCTTCACCGTAGAGACCGTTCTCAGGGGCGGAAGTGCCCGCAGAACTGATTGATAAGGTGGCAGTCAAAGTGAGTGGCTAATGCTAATTAGTTATGT